>NC_140602.1:27680451-27715451 GCF_057381915.1 Diplotaxodon limnothrissa
GTTGGCCACTGAAGAATATATAATTTCTTTCCCTTGAGAAATTCTTGGGTTGCAATTGCAGTAAGCTTTGAGTCATTATCCATTTGTACTGCAAAGCACTGTTTTTGCAGCATTTTGCTGAATCTCACAGAGATAGGTAGGTAGGGCCCATGGCCCTACTCCAGGAAGTAGATTTTGCTAACAACTCTGAGTCTGTTAAACTGGAGATGAGGGAAATTCTGGTTTGGTAAATGGTAAATGGACTGGTTTTTATACTCTCTGAGCACTTAAAGCAACTCATTGCCTCTTGCTTCATTCACCCATTCCCACCCATTTGCACAAGCACTTCCCCCCCCAATGCTCTTTCTCTTTAAGTGCTTTCTAGCTAACATCTTGATACACGTTCAATCATCCACAAACGAGCTAACTTGTCCCGCCAGGACTCCAGGACTGTACACATCCTGGACGGGGAGGAACACTGGTTTGAGCGGGGAGTAAAGGAGGCCATTTACATGAAAATCGAGGAGGGGGCCTAAGGGTACATCTTTCACCATCTTGTGATGCTGTGATTGCAGCCATTCCCCAACTCTCTGTGAATGATACTCATGGCCATTGATCAATGAGCTTTGGTCAGTGGTTGTTGATCAATGGTCATGACAATTTGCATATTAATGATCATGAAAGTGACCTCATGGCCCATTGTTAGTCAGTGGTGCTAGTTTTCATCATTATGCAAAAGTACTGTTTATATTGTTGGGTAAACCTGCAGTCAGCTGAGACTGAAGAATTCACTTGGATGACGATGAAACGTTTCTCCCACTGAAAATACTAACAGAATTAACTTTTTAGGGCAGCTAGCGTTTGGTGTCCAGCCTTTCTCTGTAGGTATCTTCACACCTACTCAGCTCCGGCTTCACACTGTATCCTTCTCAACATATCCTTGATCCCAGAGATAAAGATTCCTTTCTTTTCATTCACTAGGATCTCCAGGTCACTGGTGATCCAGGGCCTGTTGCTGAGAAAACAGCATAGAGTCCTGATTGGGATAATTGTATACTCAGAGAAATTTATATAATCAGTGATGTAGTTTGTTATGTTGTTGATGTCATCCTCATGTGGATCACAGAGCACATACAAAGCACAACTGAGTGGCAACAGGAAGTCAGGAGCATGCTGTTAACCTGGTCCTGGTACCACAACCTGGTCCTGTTAACAGTAACAAGTGGGGTGAGGGCAGTGGCTCTATATTAAATCCTTGCATGTATGCATTCAAAAGGACCAGAGTTTTATAGCCCTTTTCCATTAGCACCTACTCAGGTCAGCTCGGCACAGATCGATGAGGTTTTTGGGGTTTTCCATTAGGTCAAAAGTACCGGGTACCTTTTTAGCAGCTACTGGCTGGGGTTCCGGCGATCTGAAAATGTGACATCAACAGACTTTATGCCATTGATTGGCTGGTCAGTGGCGTCAGTCAATGAGTTATGAGTGCATTTTCTTTATGAAAATCAAAAACGCTATTTTGAAACCTGGCAATGAAGTAAACAGCTGCACAGAAACAACACCATGGTCCCCGTCTGACGAAAAGCTACAGACTGAGCAGCTGGTATACCATCAGCCCAACGTCCACCTTTGTTGTAGTGTTTATATCCCATCACAAGATGTTCAGCCACGTTGCTATAACAACTCCATGCACATTAGATGGTACTCAAATGTAAATGAGAAGCTGAGTAGTGCAACCTCGAGCCAATCCAAGTAGGTCCTAATTGAAAAAGGGCTTTACTTTCCTGTGTTTTGCAGTCCACAGTAAACCTTAAATGTTTACGGTTTTACTAGCGTTTATGTTGAATGCTGCCATGTTGAGTTTGCTAACTGGATAGTTGGCAGAGTGGAGTCATATTTATATAGTTAAAATCAGCGCTGATGGTGATGAATGCCACTGGATGCCTACACTGTAGGTCGCGACAGTTGTGTGTCTGAGTTTTAGAGGTCTACAGATGGTGCAAAGTGCAGCTGCTCGCATTTTAACAAGAACTGGGAAATTTGAGCACATTAGCCCTGTACTGAACTCTCTTCATTGGCTACCTTGTCAGGTTTGAGCAGATTTTAAGATTTTTCTATATGTCTTAATTCTACAGCTTTTAGTTTTTAAATTTTTTATTGTTTTTAACTTGTATTGTGTCTCTTACCTGTATTGCTATGTATCACTTTTATTTTATTTATCCCTTTAGTTGTACAGCACTTTGTTTGAAAGCGCTTTATAAATAAAGTTAATAATAATAATAATAATAATAATAATAATAATAATAATAATAATATTATTATTATTACTGATGTCGCTTGCCACTGCTCCATGGTGGTAAATACTGCTCACTAATAGTGCAGGAGAATTCCTGTGGTAAATAATAGCCTCAGCTAAAAGTTCAGTTTCAGGCAACCAGAGATATTCCTATGTGCACATGTCCTGGATTGCACCACCTTTCATTAAGAAGCACTACAATGTCTTCTTGTTTCTTCTTACTGCTCAGCTTGGTGTCTCTGTCAGCCTGAATAATGAAAAACCTGCGTACGCAGCCATGTCTCTGTGAAGTGTAGCAGACTGCACTCACTTTCCTCTCTCATGTCTTATTAGCACCCACAGCTTGTCCATCATTCTAGCCTTTGTTTTGATTCCTAGCAGGGTAGATAAATTCACTATCACTAACAACACACCATAATATTTATGTTTTGGTGCTTAAAAAACACATCTACGGATAGAGACTGATCAATGCTCTGCATATGGCTTATTGAGTGAGTCAAAAATACACAACAGTGGCAGTACAGATGAAAAAGAAAAACGTTTTACTACTGTTTATGTTGCATGCTGCCATCTTGGATTGCTAGCTCACTTCAAATCTGAGTTGATTTCCGACTGGGAAGTCGGAATTTCCAATTTCTGAGTTGTTCAGGAAAGCACCATAAATGATGGATAATGAGCCAAGGAAAGCAAATCTAAAAGAAAGGCACAAGGGACAACAAACTTTTAAAATAAAGAAGAAAGTTTGAAAAGAAACCAAATGGGGAAACACAGTCATACAAATGAACTTAATACGCAGAGCAGAGTGCTCATCAGCAGTAACCACCTCCATCATCACCACTATCACCACCACCATAATCAGCAGAAAAAATAAATACGTTTAAAAAAGCATATTTTGGTAGGTAAGGTCTTCTGTGTTCCAAGTGTCACAGTGTACAATAAACTAACCAGTTTTTTTGTTTTCAGGAGTGAAGAGAGGACCTTACAGGAATTTGGAATTACCACTAACAGCACCATAAGAAGCACAACATGGAGCAGAAGTTACTGATGAAACAGACACGTTTTGTTTTATTGGGACAGTCACACCTGAATAGGCTGCACTGCAAATCATACAGACTGATGGTGTGATGTCATTAATAGACCTTTATTTGTTATTAAGTTTAAAAACCAGTAAGTGGAGTAAAGTGACTAATGACCCTGAAACTAGTTTTTAAGGGTAGTAAGTCAGTATGATTAACTAAGAACTCCAACTGCTATTTTATGACAACTATATTTTTCCCTAAAATTCAGAACTGACATAATTAACAAGCCAAACAAAACCTTTTATTTACAGTTATATTAACAGTTAGAAAAGCTGGTCTAGTAGGCCAAGATGGCTGACCACTACCAGAACAACATATACAACCAAGGAGACTACCCTCTTCAGGAAGACGATGCAGCAAGTGATGTGACTGAAGGACATGATGAAGAGGATCAGATGTATGAAGGAGAATATCAAGGGATTCCACATCCTGATGACACAAAGGCTGCACAGAGAGCTGCATGGTGAGGCACTGCATATTTAATGTTTCTGGGCACTCTCACTGTAGAGTGGTAGCTGGTGGTGAGGGGGTCTCAGGAAATCTGAAAAATGGATCAGTCATAAATGGATTTACAAGTTTGTGCCATATCACAGAAACTAAATAAAAAGGGCCACTGCACTGGAGTTTAAACTTTGTTTTATATTTAATAATTGTTTTACAGTCTGTTTAAATATTAGTGTACATTTTTTAGTATCAAAATATACTGAAAGTGTCTGAACTAAAATGCAGAATCATATATAATACTGGATTATAATTATTATTCATTATTGTGCATATTTCTTTAATGTTGCAGAGGGAATATACTGCTATTTAAGTTTATCTGTAATAATAAATAGTATATCATTAAAATCAGCAACCCCCCCCAAACTAAACGTTACTTAACCCTTTCATGCATAATTATGACAGCCTCAATTAGGATTTTTTCTTAAGTATATATATCCATCTTTAGGCATGAAAAGGTGAATAAAGTACTTAAGAAAAAAAATCCTGATTGAGGTTGTCATAATTCATGCATGACAGGGTTAAATAACAATAATTACAATGAAACACGTCATATATCTATAGTAACATTAAACGACCAGTGGGTGGCAGGGTATGGAGTGACACATCAGTGTCCAGTGTAGTGGTTTATGTGCAAGTATACCATCAACACTGACACAAGTACAAGAAAACAGCCTTTGAATAGCTGTCCACTGTAGTGACCACTATGCATGAAAGGCTTAAGCTTAGATAAGAAAAAAAAGTCAAAACACTGTAAATACAGGAATGCAAAAATTAAACCTCAAAAATTGGGCACAAAACCTAATAATTTCCATGATAGCATATCTGAGAGTGACAGCAATAATAACCAGATATAGGGCAGGGATAGCACAGTAGGTAGCGTGGTCACCCCATGATCAGAAGGTAGGGGGTTTGAATCCACTGAATGGCTACCCTGAAGTACCCCTGAGCAAGGTAGCGTCCATACACACTGCACCCCGGGTGCCTGATTTGTGGGCGCCCTCTGCAGAGAGAGTAATTTCCTCAAGAGATCAATAATGTATTCAGTATTATCATATATTCAGGACAGTGTAATCAGATCTGGTTTTCAGTGTAATCAAAGATTCACATTTTCTTTTGTCTTCATGGCTTCTTCCAGGGCTAAACCTCAAACAGGTAGCAGTGCAGCATCTGATCTAGAGGAGTTATCTGAGCAGTATGAGTACATCATGGAAGAATGTGGTCATGGGAAATTCCAGTGGATGCTCTTCATAGTGCTGGGCCTGGCTCTAATGGCTGATGGAGTTGAGTGTTTTGTGGTTGCATTTGTTCTACCGTCTGCAGAAAAGGACCTGTGTCTGTCCAATGCAGAGAAAGGAATGCTGGGTAAGCATTAGCTGTAGTGATTGTTGTTTAGAATAAGCACAATCCGAGGTCCCTTCCTTCTCAATTTGAGCACTCAAAGTACTTCACACATTCATACACTGCCTTTATCTACCTTCACACACACACCCAACTCACCTGTTAATGTATCAGGGACAACTGGGGATTCAGTATCTTGAATACTTTGACACATTGACAGGAAAGGATGAATCCTCCAATTTTCCAACTGGTAGATGACCCACTCTACCCACAGGTGCACTACATCTGTGTTGTTCTGTCAAAGCAAGCAGTGCTTGTCCAGCCGTATTTGGACAATGAGGCAGTTTTGTATAGTGGCTTTTAAATCAAAAGTGGAAGATGTAATTGAAGTGAGGACTAATTCAAGGGGTTTAACAAAAGCATTTCATTAACTGTTTAGGGAGCTACATTAATTTTCATAAAAAGCTCCACATCTCAGGGATTCATACCCAGATGAGGCCTGTTCCCTTTATATTATCAAAAATGTAGAAAATAAAAGATCTGGAGTATATTCCAGATCGATTAAGTGTATTTGCTAGCTTTTTTATAGGAGTCATTTTATAATCAGGTTCTTAGGTGCTTGTACTACTTCAACAGTGTGCCTTAAACAATGCCAAGGTGCCATAACATCAGAAATGATTTTTTTCCTAATGCTTCACCAAAAGCATTATTACTTAAGCTGGAGAATATTCGTTTTCCTTTTTGCTTGCAGCTTTTAGCTGGTAGTTTTTTCTTGCTGTCAACCCAGGCACATGAACACAGTAAGTCTGTTTGCCTTATCACAATAAGATGTTGATGTGATAAATGGGCACCACAATAGATTTTTTTTTATATATATTGAAATGTTTCAGTGGCAACAGATTAAGATGTACCGGAAGGTGTTAGTTATTATATCACCGATGAGAAAAACCTGAAAATGACTTTGCAGTAGTCAACACTATATCCAGGTATCATACCAAGATAATTTGGCATTGATGAGAAATCTCATGTAGCTCCCTCTGCTGTGACCCTTTCAGCTACTGATGCAATTTTTCACCCCAGTAGCAAGGCTGAACGTGTAATAGACACGCCAGTCCACCGAGTCCACTTCACACTTTGCCTCCTTAAAATGTGAAATGAATACGCATGCAGAAGTTGCATTACCTGCAGGGGAAGATAATATATTAGATACAAGAAGTCGTTAGTGAACAAAAAATGTCTGGGCTGTAAGTGAGGCTTTCTTTTTACCTCTGGTAATTGTTGAGCCAAATGACTCGAGATGAAAACGGTATTTTTCTGAGGAAAAGTCACCATGTGAATCAGGTTTTCGCTTGTGATGTTTGTTAGTTTCCATCAGTTTAAAATCTAAAAAGTAATAAAATCTTAGTTTGTGTGAACTGATGCAAACAGGAAGAATAAGTTATTCATGTCTGTAGTTGTTTGTAGGTCAGTTAATTTCTCCGCAGTGAATTTAGTAGTCAAGTAAAGTACTACACTTTGTTTAAGAAAGGTATTCGTGTAATATATGTAATACTTTACTTTTTTTTCTTTTTAAGTAATAACCTTAACAGCAATCTCAACAAAAGAGGGGAAATGCCTCCGACACACACAAACATTTGACAACGCAGTATGCAGTCAATTTACACAAATGTAATGTAATGAGATGCTGCTTAGTGATGGTGGTAACTCTCATTGATGAGAATGACAATCAATAAACGCTCGAATCAACAAGTGATATAGATAATCGAATCGGAATTGCTAAATTCTTATCAGTTCCCATCCTTATCCCCCACTGGTCACAGCATATGGCTGCTGCCTGAGCCTGGTTCTGCCAGAGGTTTCATAACATCAGAAATGATGTTTCCTGTTAAAAGAGAGTTTTTCTTTTTTTCCCTGATGTCTGAATTTTAAAGTTTTCTATTTATTAATGTAGGGTGCTTACCTTCCAATATAAAGCACATTAAGGCGACTGCTGTTGTGATTTAGTGTTTTATAAATAAAACTGAATTGAATTGCCAAGGTTTGATCGAAACCGATATTGTCTGTTCGTGTTCAGAATCAGTAGAGTGACACACCAATTCTTTTTGTACTGACCTTGAAAAAAGCATATGGGTGCTGCCCAGGTGTCCCTGGACCTTTGTGAAACAGATATTTTACACGTGGTGTAAAATACTGGAGACCAGTATGATGAGTCACAGTTATCCTGTGTTGCATGGCCATCTGTACACTGGTTTAAAATATTGTCAGCATTCCAATCTGGCACCAATCAGTGTTAAATGCTTGCCTAAGGCTAAAGCAATCTGCTCATGAAAGTCCATACCAAACAAGGTAAAGAAGGAATTTGATTTCATATATTTCTGCAGAGCATGTTTGATAATAGGTGTGTCATGGTAGAGTGTGATGAAGTGAGGAAAAAGCAAAAAAGTGATCCGTTTATTTAGGCTGGTATAAATCCATGGGAAAGAAAACAAAACCAAATTTAAGAGAAAGTTAAATAAGTTGGGAACAAACAGCCAGAATACACAGTGAAGACACAAGCAAACGACAAACTGAGGCTTTAGATATACACAGACACAAAAGGCAATCAGGGAGGAGTAGAAACACCAGGGTAACAGAGATGAAACCAATCAGATGTGGTTTTGATTTTGAGTATATTGAGGTTTTGCAACATATCCTTAGTATTAAATAATTTGATATGGCATCCTCTATTACTTCTTCTTTGTGCAGGTCTCATCGTTTTCCTGAGCATGATGGTGGGAGCATTTCTGTGGGGAGGACTGGCAGACAAAGTTGGCCGTCGGCAATGTCTGATTCTGGCATTATCTATAAACTGTATCTTCGCATTTATGTCTTCCTTAGCTCAGGGTTACAGCTTCTTTCTCTTCTTCAGACTTCTTTCTGGCATTGGGTAATGCGCGCACACACACACACACACACACACACACACACACACACACACACACACACACACACACACACACACACACACACAGGGCAGTGGACACTCTTTCAATGATGAGATGTAATCATTATGCAAATGTACTGTTTATAAGGGGGAAACCTGCAGTCAGCTGAAACTGAAGAAGTCACCTGATGATGATGAAATGTTTCTCCTACTGAAAACGCTACATCCAGATGCACAGAACCAACTTTCTGGGACTTTGATTCTAAAAGCTTTGATTCTTACATTTTCAAGCATCAGAGTCCAACAAAGTTACATTGGCTTCAAAGACAGTTTCACTGATGCTGGTTAACAGGAGCTAACAGCAGCGTTACCAACAGTTCAGCATATCCTCAACAACTCACCTCAGTAATGCTCTCATCAGCCGAATTGAGCTTGTCTGACTCTCTGACTGTCGGACTCCTTTCACACAGTTTTAAAGCCTTTTTCAAAGTAAATTAGGGTGGATGCTTTTTACCCCACATTAACAGCTGAGGTAAACAGTGGACTGACAGCCATCCAGAGATAGGGATGGCTGTTGGATCTAGAGCTGGTCCAGACAGCAGCAGAAACACACTAAACAGCCTTATAAGCTAAAGTGTAAATGTAATATTTTGGTCTCTCTTAGTTAACTAAAACACATTTGTCCTATAGCAGCTACCATAGTGAAGATTATCAACTGAAGCTGGAGTAAAACACACCTTAGTTGACTGGAATCTCCTCAACCCAAGTGCAGAACATTTTTTTACACAGTGTAGAAATAAATGAGGTTCCATATTGAGCCAAATTGCATTCACATGGGACACATTTGTTTTCAATGTTTTTCTTATAATGGTCATGGCTATCTTTTCTAATTTAGCCAAGACAAGTGTGTTTTCTGTCAAATTAAGTTAAATTAAGTTTGCAGTTGCTGTGCTTTAACTTACGAAGGTGTCAAAATGGTGTAATTTAGGTCATTGGGTTAAAAACAATACACGTAAAAGACTTAAAAGTGTTTGAGAAAGAGATCTGGATTGTACTCTTGATGAGGGAGCATGGAATTCAATTATTTCTGAAAATGGGCTTTAAATCAGGGAGGCTAGAGGTAAATTTATCCGATATAAAATTCTCAGCAGGTACTATTACATACCAACAAGGCTTCATAAAATGTGCATGAGTAAAGATGACGTGTTGGAAATGCCAAGAAGCAAAAGGATGCTTTGTGGGAATGTCCAGTGGTCTTCCCAATATGGGAAATTGTTTTAAAATACATGGAGAGCTGGGACAAATGTAAATTACAGAAATCACCAAGATTGTGCCTACTGGGGGACAGGGGTGAGGTGCCACATCTAGATAAAGTGACACGTGTTCATCTTATTTTAACACCATTGAAAGAATCTCAACCCTGAATGTGTGGAGGGAGAGAATGACTGAAAAGGTGGCATGTGGGAAAATGCTGGGAAGACTGAGCAGCAAAACACAGATTCTAGTAGAACAATGGGACAGTTTTTGTTTGTATGTATCTACAGCATCCGGGTAAGTTATAGTTTGGATCAAGTGTCTTGTGTGTGCAACAATAATCAAGCACTGGTTGATCCCTCTGGTGTCTCTCCTGGAATTTCTAAATATGAACTTCTTAGATCAAATCTTCTGAACTGCTCATCTGACAGGAGACAAAGGGAAGAACCACTTATCTATTCGGAACAACCCATTGTGGCGTCTAGTCACCGTTGTTCACATCTATCACCCGATGTCCAGCTACATCCTGTTATCCTCTCTCTTACTTTTCTACATACACGATTTAAAACAAAGTTGAAACTTTAAAATCACTTCATTACATTTTCTTCTTTTCTATGTTGTCGTGTAACATGACTTCTTAGTAATTCCCATTTGAACATTCAGTTACATATGGATGCACTTCACTTCATGTTTCATTCATTTTATGCAATTTCACTTCAATTAGATTTATCGGTAGCTCATTCTCACATGAACATCCATCTGCACATCTTTTTATTTCAAATGCTTGGGAATACTTTTTCTCTTCAAAACTCTGTAAATATAATTTATTTTATTAAATCATACACCTCAAAGTCAAGAATTATTTTAGAGTTACCTTAGAGTCAGACAACCCACCCCAATCTTCTTACATACACATATACGCACATAACCTCCAAGGACACAGTCTCCACACGGTCTCTCACCACACGACTTGCATCCATGTTCCATTACAGTGATGTTGGTCATGTTTCCAGACTGACAGCACTTCAACTCCAGTGACGCTGAAGGAGGCCAAACTGAATTCTGGGGTGGCAGTGCCATCAAATGTCACCTTGTTGCGGTTTAGAATGTGATACAAATTTCAAATGAACTCTTGTTGCCTCCAAGAAAACGTCGGCTTTGCTCAGAATATCTTTACACATCTTTGCTCTGTGATTTTCAGTGGACGTTTTCTAAAACACAACCTGCTTTTGTGTAGCATCTGTTTTCTTCATTTTTTTGCTCTGGGGGAATATAATAATCTTTAAAATAATGTTGTGGCTGATTATTATTTAAATAATAATCCTTACTATCTTCTTTTCTGTCTTTGCTCTCAGTATTGGTGGCACAGCACCGATCGTGTACTCGTACTTCTCAGAGTTTCTTCAGATGAACAAGAGAGGAGAGCATCTGTCCTGGTTGTGTATGTTCTGGATGATTGGTGGGATCTATGCTTCATTCACTGCCTGGGGAATTATACCCAGATATGGTAAGACAGTTTTAAAAATGAAAAAGGATACTTTACATTCTTGCTTGTGAGCAATACTGACCAGTGAGTGCATTCACACCTTTGGTGGATGTGGTTTAGGAGAAAATGGAGCTAGACTTCTTATTGAAGAGCTGTGGTTCAGCCCCTTACTATGCCAGTCTACATGCCACGTATATTTTTAAATACTGGTTGCAACCTTTGAATAAGAGTGGAAAAATATTGATATATTCATTGCTCTTTAGATAGATTTTTGACACATTTGTGAATACAGTGGGGCAAAAAAGTATTTAGTCAGCCACCGATTGTGCAAGTTCCCCCACCTAAAATGATGACAGAGGTCAGTAATTTGCACCAGAGGTACACTTCAACTGTGAGAGACAGAATGTGAAAAAAAAATCCATGAATCCACATGGTAGGATTTGTAAAGAATTTATTCGTAAATCAGGGTGGAAAATAAGTATTTGGTCAATGACAAAAATACAACTCAATACTTTGTAACATAACCTTTGTTGGCAATAACAGAGGTCAAACGTTTACTATAGGTCTTTACCAGGTTTGCACACACAGTAGCTGGTATTTTGGCCCATTCCTCCATGCAGATCTTCTCGAGAGCAGTGATGTTTTGGGGCTGTCGCCGAGCAACACGGACTTTCAACTCCCGCCACAGATTTTCTATGGGGTTGAGGTCTGGAGACTGGCTAGGCCACTCCAGGACTTTCAAATGCTTCTTACGGAGCCACTCCTTTGTTGCCCGGGCGGTGTGTTTTGGATCATTGTCATGTTGGAAGACCCAGCCTCGTTTCATCTTCAAAGTTCTCACTGATGGAAGGAGGTTTTGGCTCAAAATCTCACGATACATGGCCCCATGCATTCTGTCCTTAACACGGATCAGTCGTCCTGTCCCCTTGGCAGAAAAACAGCCCCATAGCATGATGTTTCCACCCCCATGCTTCACAGTAGGTATGGTGTTCTTGGGATGCAACTCAGTATTCTTCTTCCTCCAAACACGACGAGTTGAGTTTATAGCAAAAAGTTCTACTTTGGTTTCATCTGACCACATGACATTCTCCCAATGCTCTGCTGTATCATCCATGTGCTCTCTGGCAAACTTCAGACGGGCCTGGACATGCACTGGCTTCAGCAGCGGAACACGTCTGGCACTGCGGGATTTGATTCCCTGCCGTTGTAGTGCGTTACTGATGGTGACCTTTGTTACTTTGGTCCCAGCTCTCTGCAGGTCATTCACCAGGTCCCCCCGTGTGGTTCTGGGATCTTTGCTCACCGTTCTCATGATCATTTTGACCCCACGGGATGGAGCCCCAGATCGAGGGAGATTATCAGTGGTCTTGTATGTCTTCCATTTTCTGATGATTGCTCCCACAGTTGATTTTTTCACACCAAGCTGCTTGCCTATTGTAGATTCACTCTTCCCAGTCTGGTGCAGGTCTACAATACTTTTCCTGGTGTCCTTCGAAAGCTCTTTGGTCTTGGCCATGGCGGAGTTTGGAGTCTGACTGTTTGAGGCTGTGGACAGGTGTCTTTTATACAGATGATGAGTTCAAACAGGTGCCATTCATACAGGTAACAAGTGGGGGACAGAAAAGCTTCTTACAGAAGACATTACAGGTCTGTGAGAGCCAGAGGTTTTCCTTGTTTGAGGTGACCAAATACTTATTTTCCACCCTGATTTACGAATAAATTCTTTACAAATCCTACCATGTGGATTCATGGATTTTTTTTTCACATTCTGTCTCTCACAGTTGAAGTGCACCTCTGGTGCAAATTACTGACCTCTGTCATCATTTTAGGTGGGGGAACTTGCACAATCGGTGGCTGACTAAATACGTTTTTGCCCCACTGTAGATAGTTGTGAATCTATTCACAACTATCTATTCAATAGTGAATCAATAGTTTTTTTTGTCAGCCATAAAAAGCTAATCAGTTGTAACTTTTGCTGCCCTCTTGGCCAGGTCTCCTTTGGAAAGACATTTTAATCTCAATGAGACTTTTTATTTATAGGATAATGAAGATGGATGAAATTAATCTCAGTGACCTCAACCTCATTGTTAGAGGTGCAACCTGTTAAGTTTTATTTTCTATCAGTCTTACATATCAGCAGCACAGTAGTGCAGTGGTTAGCATTATGGCTAGTACTTGTTAAGAGAACTATCCCAGTGACAAGGCACTGTGCTACTAAAGGTGCAATAGGAGTCTCTATTTTGAATGGCTCTACAATTTCACACCAATACGATTCTGTAGGTTATGGCTTTCTGCAGGTTTTTAGTGCTGGGGCTCATTCAAACCTCAAAGTAATGCACAACGTTATCCTGTAGTTTTTGAGTTGAGCTAGCTGTTGAAAAACAAACCAAAACAAAAGATTTCCTCTGTTCTGTCTGGACTAAATACCCTGAACAGTCTCAGCTGCAAATACATACAATTACAGTAAACTCAGAGAGGAAACATGCATCATTTACCACCTGCATTGCTTAATGCTGCTCTGAATCACTGTTTATGATACATTTCTACTTCTGACAGTTTGAAGTAAAACCTTAGTATTTTTCTCAAAACTTGTAAACAGTGATTTGTGTGTGTGTGTGTGTGTGCGTGTGCGTGTGTGTGCGTGTGCGTGTGCGTGTGTGTGTGTGTGTGTAGGCTGGGGCTTCAGTATGGGCACAGAATTTCAGTTCCACGCTTGGCGAGTGTTCGTCCTGGTTGCGGCTCTCCCTGCAATTGCTTCTCTGGTTGGACTTACCTTTATGCCCGAGAGCCCACGTTTCCTCCTGGAGGTGAGACTGTTAGCATAGTGTTTCTTTGTACACCTGCCTGCAAAGTGTACACATGTGGAAAGAACATAGCTGGCATAGTTGTTAATCAATTTAAAAGAGACGATGAAAGTGTTTTTGGAGATCACCGAGATAGTTCACATTCACTATAGATGAACACTGACAACAGTTTTTTTTTCTTTGTAACGTTTTTCCATGGCTGTGTGTAAGTTTGAATACATCTGCCTGTGTTTGTTTATGGAGCAGAATGGCAAACATGATGACGCGTGGATGATCCTAAAACAGGTCCATGACACTAACTGGAGAGCCAAGGGGCAGCCGGAAAAAGTCTTCACTGTAAGTAAATGATTTTAATTAATAATAATGATTCTTATTGCACTTTCGAATAAACTGATTTTCTTATTTGATGGTAACTTTTTAAATGTTTATTTTCAACAATAAAACGAAACCGCTCAAGGATAACTAACAGCTTACGGCACGCATTAATGTTAAGTGAAGATTTTCACTTTTTTATAAGTGTCATATCTGAATTTACCTTTACTTACCCATGCACTGACACGTAAATATATTGCTCTAGTGAGATATTTAGTAACACAGTCATTATTCTGGTACTGTCATGGTTTCCTGCTTCTTCTTTTTTTGCGTCTAAAGAGACATCTGTGGCTTTTAATTTGTTGATGGAGCAATAATCTATTATATTTATCAATCTGCTTGTATTATTGGCTGAGTGTCTGCCCTTGATAAAAAGAAAAAACTGTTTGGTCAGAATATATTGTGAATGGAGTGATTTTTTTCTAGCTGAATGGGAGCATAGGATCTTTGCCGGGTTTAAGTATTAGACTAATGATGTTTGTAGATAGCGTCTAATCGTTCTGAATTTGAGTGACCATTCTGAAAAAAGTAGGAGCCGGTGTAGGCCAAAATTCTTTGTAAAATTATGCTGAAAACTATCTTGACCTGGGGCTTTATTTCTCATGAGATGCTGTTGGGCTTCATCATTCAGACATTGAAAGCGGTGAATCCAGACACACAATCTGTTCTTCAGTTTTAGATTAGATGAGATAGATTAGATTAGATTAGATGAGATAGATTAGATTAGATTAGATTAGATGAGATAGAGCTTTATTAACCCATCTGGTGGGTTTCTCTGGGAAATTCAGCTTCCAGTTGCAGAACACCAACAGAAGTTGCATATTACAGAGTTAGAATATCAAATAAAGGGGAATGAGGGAGTGCGAACATAAGTATAAAAATATAGCATATATACACAAATATAAATACTAGTGCTGTCAGCGTTAAGCTTGTTAAAATGATGTTAACGCCATAAACGCATTATTGCCCCGTACGTGGGGCTGCACAATGCTAATGCATTGATGAGCTAACCACGCTAACACGTTGACTCCGTGCAGCCCCACGCACGGGAC
Source organism: Diplotaxodon limnothrissa (assembly GCF_057381915.1). Classification (NCBI taxonomy): domain Eukaryota; kingdom Metazoa; phylum Chordata; class Actinopteri; order Cichliformes; family Cichlidae; genus Diplotaxodon; species Diplotaxodon limnothrissa. Next base: position 27,695,539 of record NC_140602.1, read on the forward strand.
GATCCGCGTTAATGAGCTAACGGAGATTTGTCACGTTAATGCGGTTATGGCGTTAACGTCATTTTAACAAGATTAGCGCTGACAGCACTAATAAATACAGAATATATCATAGAAATAAATAGGAATACTAGTGAAATATACTCATTAAAGAGATGTAGACAGCCAAAGTCTAATGCACATTTCAACAATTGCAAGACTATTGCACAGTGATTATTGCACAGTGAAAAAACACTACAGCTTAGTCGCCCTCCTTTATCCTCCTGTTTCCCCTCACTCTCCCCTCCAGCGAGGAGTTAAACAGTTTGATGGCATGTGGGACAAAGGAGTTTTTAAGTCTGTTGGTCCAAGATTTTGGGAGGAGCAACCTGTTGCTGAGCAGACTCCTCTGGTTGTTTATGACCATATGCAGAGGATGCCCAACTTTCTCCATAATGTCCTGCAGTTTCTTTAATCCTCTGCTCTGCCACTGTCACCAGAGTGTCCAGCTTCATGCCAACCACAGAGCCCGCCTTCCTGATTAGTTTTTTCAGTCTGGATGAGTCCTTCTTTACTGTGCTGCTCCTCCAGCACACCACAGCATAGAATAGTACTCCTGCAACCACCAACCGGTAAAACATCCTCAGGAGCTTCCTGCAGATGTTGAAAGACCTCAGTCTCCTGAGGACGTACAGGTGCTGCATGTTGCATGACCAATGCAGTTTGTTGTCCACCCACAATCCAAGGTACTTGTACTTGTTGACCACCTCCACCTCCTCTCCCTCTATCTGAACTGGCAGTGAACCTGGTCTGGACCTCCTGATGTCCACAACCAGTTCCTTGGTCTTTGAGGTGTTGAGTTGCAGGTGGTTTGTGCGACTCCGTGTAACAAAGTTCCTCACCAGCCTCCTGTACTCCTCTTCCTAATCACCCCAGATACACCCCATGATGGCTGTGTTGTCTGCAAACTTCTGAAGGCATGATTCAGAGTTGTAGCAGAAGTCAGAGGTGTACAGGGTGAAGAGAAGAGGGGACAGCACAGTTCCCTGTGGTGCCGCAGGTTAGAGCCCAGATAAATGCCACACTCAGTTCCAGTAGCACTCATCTCTACATCAACTGTTCAGAGGAGACTGTGTTAATCAGGATTTTATGGTCAAATAGCTGCTAAGAAACCACTACTAAGGAAAAGCAACAAGCAGCATAGATCTGTTTGGGCCAAGAAACACAAGGAATGGACATTAGACCAGTGGAAATCTGTGCTTTGGTCTGATGAGTCCAAATTTAAGATCTTTGGTTCCATCCACCGTGTCTTTGTGTGATGCAGAAAAGGTCTCTACATGCATGATTCCCACCATGAAGCATGGAAGAAGAGGTGTGATGGTGCTTTGCTAGTGACACTGTTGGGGATTTATTGAAAATTGAAGACACACTGAGCCAGCATGGCTATCACACATCCTGTGCAACATGCCATCCCATCCTGTTTGCGTTTAGTTGGTCCATCATTTATTTTTCAACAGGACAGTGACCCCAAACACACCTCCAGACTGAGTAAGGGCTATTTGACCAAGAAGGAGAGAGATGGAGTGCTGCGCCAGATGGCCTGGCCTCCACAGTCACCTGACCTAAAACCAATCAAGACGGAGATGGACCGCAGAGTGAAGACAAAAGCGTCAGTGCTCAGCATCTCTGGGAACTCCTTCAAGACTGTTGGAAAATCATTTCAAGTGATGACCTCATGAAGCTCATCGAGAGAATGCCAAGAGTGTGCAAAGCAGTAATCAAAGCAAAGGGGGGCTGTTTTGAGGAATCTGAAATATAAAAAATGTTTTGAGTTATTTCACGCTTTTTTATTTAATAAATAATTCCACGTGTTCATTTGTAGTTTTACAGTGTATATAGTCATGAAAATAAAGAAAAAGCATTAAATGAGGAGAGAGAAACCAAGTCTGTTCTACTATAAATTTATGTATAAAGTAAAGTAAATACACCTAATTCTGTTATGTTAAGAAAAAGCTACTTCGCAGTGTTTTTCAAAAAGTTTCCCGTTTTTTATTTTATTTTATAGGTGGTGCACATCAAGACACCGAAAACAACTGAAGACGGTTTTTTCGAGGTTCAGAGTGCAACAAGAACACCTGTACAACGATGGGCTGTACGCTCACTGACACTCTGTAAACTGGTATGTAGGAACACAGACTGGAGCACCATCTCTAGCTCAGAATCTGGCTTGGACTTATTTTGTATTATTGTAGGTTTTTTACCTTACAATATAAGGTGCCTATTGTGATTTGGCGCTATAAAAATAAAATTGAATTTACTGAGGGGTCAGAGAAGGGTGAATGTGGGTTTGTCCTAGTTAAATGTTATGTTCCCCTAGATAGTTCAAGGGATGTCAAGAAATAACAATAAAACTCTCCAGGTTGAAAGTGTCAAAGGACATGACACAAATGAATTTATTATTGTTATTTTTATTACTTTAATTATTTATTTGTTAATAACTTAACTAAAAGAGACAGAAGCTACTATCACCACCAACAAGGAAGAACACAAAACACGTAGTTTGGTCAAAACAATTATAAATGATCAAAACACACTCTTCTCCGCTGACTAGGAGGAAAGTTACAAGCAAACAGCACACACTATAAAGAGGATGACACTCTGGCACCAGAGCTCGAATTTGCTTGACACAAACCTCCAGTGTTAATTTTGACAGAAAATTTTGACTAAAAATTTTTATTAAACATAATTTACACATCTTAAGTCTTTTAGTTTAGTTATACTTTTAGTAGACTAAATCTAAAGTTGATTTAATAGACTAAAATATAAAGTGTAAAAGTTTGTCATGTTTTTACTGGTGAGAGTTGATCCACATGGTTTAAAAAGAGTCTTTTTTCACACCTGTAGTGTTTACTCCATTCAAATGGGACTCTGCTGTATTCTCCCATTTGGTGAAGTTTGTTTGTGCAGGTGTTCAGTTCAGTTCATTTTTATTTCAAACATTTCAAACATGTGCCTTCACAATCATTACAAAATATCATTCCATTATTTGTTTGAAAAGGAGTAGGCAGAAGTATTTACTTATTTGTCCCTACCCCCTCAAGTTTTACCTCTCATTCATTTAATTTTTTTTAAGTCTTAAATTAAACAAACAACATATGAAACAAAAGTAAAGCAAAACAAAACAAAACATACATAAATCAAAAACAAGAAATTAGCACCACAGTATAGTTTCTTTCATGTGAAAAATACAGAATGTGTATATTTGCAGATACACAAGTTATGGAAAAACAAACAAACCAAAACAAAAAAACAAACAAACAAAAAAACACAGTAAATACAGTGTGGACCAAAATAACCACACCGAGATCCTTTGGATAGGCTGGTCTCGGTACGGTTAAAAAAAAAACCCTCCAGAGCAGTTTGTTTAATGTCTGAGCATGTGCTGACCCCGATCCGAGCCAACTATCATGTGTGTTGCAGGTTTGAGCTAAAAAAACATCCTGCTGTATGCTTTGTATTCTCAATGCGGGAACTATAGTTGTGTCTCTACGGGCTAGCAGCTAGCCATGAAATAACTATAAATTCTCTGTGTTCAGCAGTACAAAACACTGCACTTTCTTCCTGTACTTACTTTTGTTTCTCTTTCCCCAAACACATCAGGCCAATGAGTTTACTGAACATTAGTGTGTGGTTTGTAATTATGGATTTTGGCTTATTTGGAGTTCAATTGGATTTTTTGTTGTGTGAAAACGAAACAAACCAAGACAAAAGCTACAAGTTTACAAACTCATTAACTGATTCAGACCAGAGTAAATGAGCTACAGGTGTGTGTGGCCGAGGAGTGGGTTCAGGGTGTACATGAGGCTGTGGTTGGCTTGTTTGCGTGCAGATCCTGCACCACCAAAACCTGGTTGGGCCCTGGGCATTGTTGGAGGAAGAGTGGGTAAAGGTTAGGTGTCGGAAATGCATTCCTGCCCGTGCACTGTTGGCTCTGGGTCCATTGTGTAACTGGCGCCACCAACATTAACAGGACGATTACATTAGAGCCTCTTATTACGTGCTTTGTTTGGGTTTCCAGCAATCAGAATCAGAGAAATTGTATTAATCCCAGATGGAATTTTTTTTTAAAAGATTTCGGGTCATACTCGAACTCAGGCTGTCCACTCTCAGCCATGCAAGATACATGCTCATCCGACTGCGTTTGATCATCAAAATTTTCTTTTTTGAAAAAGTGGAAATGGGTTAACAAAAATGTGGAAAAGCAAGTGGTGCTGAAAACAAGCTCCACATTCCTTGTCTTCAGTCGCCACTTATAAAGACGAGGCAATTAGGTCATGTGAGGGAAAACTTCCTTGCTTTGGAAACAAAGCAGTCAGTGGTAATAAATAAAAACTGCATGGTTCTAGGCTCATTCTGTGTTTGTATATGTAAACCAGGTGTTGAGGAACGTGGCATCTCTCCTTTCTGCAGAGCTGAGATTTGCTACACTCTTCATGGCTGTCATCTGGTTCTGCATGGCTTTCAGGTAAGTTCCCAATTTCAATTCAACTTTTGATTCAATTTTATTTATATGCTGCCAAATCACAACAACAGTTGCCTCAAAGCACTTTATATTGTACGGTAAAGACCTAAAAATAAAAGGGAGAAAACTCCAACTATCACACAACCCCCTTTGAGCAAGCACTTGACAACAGTGGGGAGGGAAAATTCCCTTCAACAGGAAGAAACCTCAGTCAGAACCAGGCGGGCAGCTATCTGCCACAACTGGTTGGGCTGAGGGGAGGAAGACAGGATAAAAGGCACACTGTGGATGACAGCTAGAGATGAATAATAATTTATGCATAATGAAAGCAGTGGTGTATAGATGCATAGTAAGTGGAAAAAGGTGAATGAAGAAGAAACTCATGAAAAACATGTTTTCTAATGGTTAAATTCTTATTTCCAATCCAATCCAACTTTATTTATAGAGCACTTTAAAAACAACATGGCTGACCAAAGTGCTTTCCAGTAAAAGAAAAACAGATAAAAGTTAAAAACCATACATTAAACAGACAAAGAAAGTTAAATAACAATAAAATAAATACATAAATTAAAAAAGGGATAAAATAAATCAGTAAATATTAAAACAGGAGTAAAATAGACAATAAAATATACAATAAATAAAACTAACAAAGTAAAAAAAGACTAAGAGCAATCAAAAGCTGACTAAAACTGACTACAAGCTGACTGTGGTTCTTCTCCTTAAAAACCTTAGAAAAAAGGTGTGTTTTTAAAAGTGATTTGAAGATTTCAAGTGTTGGGGCCAGCCAAATATGGAGGGACAACTTATTCCTTAATTTCGGGCCACAACAGCGAACCCATGTGGAAAAGAAATAGAAAAAAACTTATAAAAGACTTGCATCAGATTTGGCCTACTTCATATAGTGAATCATATAAGGCTTATATGATTTACTCATGAAAGTGGCCACTTTCTCATTACTTTCATATATTGTTTTAGGAAGTATCCAAAACATACAAGTTTCATTCATATAATTTTTGAAGGGATCTTATATCTGTTTTCACTCTTGTATGCTTTTCATACAAGTTTCACACAAGACAGATACAAACTTTATAAGATTTATATATATCTTTTCCATATGGGAAAGCTCAGTCCCCCTGGTGTTTCAGTCTCGACATGGGGACAGCAAGGAGTGGCTGGTCAGTTGATCTGAGAGACATTTGTGGAGTGTATAGGTGTAGAAGGTCTGACAGGTAAGTAGGAGCCAGGCCATTCAAAACTTTAAAAGCAAACAATAAAAATTTTAAATGAATTTTAAAATGGACAGGAAACCAGTGTAAAGAGGCAAGAACAGGGCTAATGTGCTCGTGTTTGTGTGTACCTGTCAGCAGGCGAGCAGCAGCATTCTGGACCATTTGCAAGTGGGATAGTGAAGCCTGATCAATACCAATATAAAGTGTATTACAATAATCAAGTGGTGAGTGGTCACAAATGCATGTAAAACTCTAAGTCACAAAAAGAGATAATAGGTTTGACTTTAGAGAGCTGCCTCAGCTGAAAAAAGCCATTTCTCACCACTCTACCTATCTGTTTGTCCATTTTAAGAGCTGTGTCAATTTTTACTCCAAGGTTGCTGACAATTGGTTTGACACAGGATGTAAGAGGACCCAAGTCAGGTGGTGGGACACCAGGGCCACTCGGCCCAAATATAATGACCTGTCTTCTTTTCATTAAAATTAAAAAAAAATTCAGAGCCAACCATGCTCTGAGGCATTCTAAAATAGGCCTGAGGGAGTGAGGGTCATTATGTTTCTGTCATGGCTACCGGACAGACTTACAAGCAGACAGAGTTTTTTGAAGACAGTCAAAAGAAATCAGTTTATTAACAACGGGGAACACCTGAGTGCTATATATATGTACAGTGAATTGGGAGGGGGGTCCAGGGCTCCAGGGAGAGGGGGTAATCCTCACACTCACTCCTCATCAACCACACTGGCTCCCAAATCTTCACTCACACCACCACACACAGGAAGGGTCCGTAATCTGGTCCAGGAGGGGGATATTCAGGAGATTCAACGTTCCAACGGCGAACTGCTCTGTGCCACTGCCTTAAATAGTAGCTGGGGAAATCAGCCAGATCAGCAGCAAGTGGTGACAATCACGCAGGTGTGTGGGCCAAGCGCGAGAGCCTGTAACGAGCTCTGCCCAGGCAGAGAGGAGCGAGGGAGAGGCAGAGAGGAAGAGAAAAACAAAAACAAAACCTGTAGCCAGTGTGAGCCAGCCAGAGAGACACGGGGACCATGACAGTTTCAGGGGTAGATAAATCTGACAGTCATCTGCATAACAATAAAATGACACTTTATGTTTGTTTGTTTTTAATAATATGGCCAAAAGGAAGTAAATAAATGCTAAAAAGAAGGGGCCCGAGGATGGATCCTTGAGGTACACCACATGGGAGGGGGGCAGAGGATGAATAAAATTTACCAAGTGAGACTGAGAAACTTCTGTCAAACAGATATGACCTGAACCACTCCAAGGCTGTGCCTCTAATTCCAACATGATGTTCTACGCGAGAAATTAAAATGTTGTGATCTACAGCATCAAAAGCTGCTGTGAGATTCAAAAGCACAAATAACACGGAATTCCCAGAGTCAGCAGTTAGTAAAATATCATTAAAAACTCTTAAAAGTGCAGACTCTGTGGTGTGAAGTGCTTTAAAACCTGATTGAAATACTGCAATTTTTTTTTTTTGACTGTTTAAAAAAGTCTGCAGCTGTGAAGACACTACGTTTCCAAAATTTTAGGAACAAAGGGAAGCTTTGAAATAGTTCTGAAATTATACAACAAAGAGGCATCCAGGCCACGGCGTTTCAGCAGAAGCTGGACCACTGCCTGTTTAAAAGTTACAGGTACATCACCTAAAGTCAGGCTGCTGTTCATAAGCCTTTGAATATAAGGTCCAATAGTCTCCCAAACTTCTTTTAAAAAAGCGATGGCGAAGGACATCACTGGGAGAGCCAGACTTGATTTGGGTAACAATTTGCCCCAGATAAGACAGAGACACGTGGTCAAAATGGCTAAAACTGCCAAAGGTGTGATAATAAGTTATTTGTAAAGAAATTCATTAAGTTGTTACTAATTAAGGTTAATCTCCTAAGATCCGAACTCTTCCAATGGCATGCATCTTTTAATTCTCTTTGATATTTGGGCTGATTGGGACCTGATGAATGTAAAAACAAAGAATTGCCAGATTTTTACCTGATTTTTGTTTCTGGCAAAAATGAGATCCACATATGAGGATATTCGTTTAAAATTTCAATAGAACAGTGGCAGCATGATGTCCTTGTAAGTGGATATCAGGCCCTTGTAGAGCAAAATATAGTATTTTGGTCTAAACAACCAAAAATGTGATGTCCACATATGTGGACGCCAGGTCCAAGGAAGTTAAAGGAATGGTTCGCTCAACAGACCTTTGACATTTTGTCACCATGGCTACAATGCTGAAGAAAAATCTGGTGTTGTTTTTTCTTCAATAGTAAGATTAGTAAGATTTATGCTATTGACAATTACTGAGAATAGTAAGATTTTCCAGGTTTAAGGCTGTTTTAAAGAGCAGCGATCCATTTTTCCAGACTAAATGAAGATCTGATAAATAAGTGATACACCATTTCATCTCCAGCTTATGGTTATCTGCTTTAAGGTGCACATCTTAGAGTTACACCAGGGAGTCAAGTACTTCTTACTAGAGACTTTCTTTTTCAGAGGAGCAGCAGGATTCAGAGTCACAGTAAAGATGTAATACTATTGTGGGAGTCGAGTTCAGGTAGCTTACCTGCACGGTTTCTTAATATAGTTATAATTTGGGAAATCTTTAAATAGTTGTCTACCAAGAGCTTGATGAGCAGGCATAGAAAGGACAGCCTCCAGGAGAAACTCCACCCACAGGTGGGTCAGCGAAGCAGAGAATTCGTTCTAAATATTTGCTCCCTGGTTTTTAGATCACTGAGGAAATAATTACCCTAACATGAATTGTATACGGTATTACCTCACAACAGATATGGGAATGAAATATGGCAACATTGCAGTTCACATGTCAGAATCCAAAATGGTAAATGGCCTGTATTTATATAGCGCTTTACTAGTCCCTAAGGACCCCAAAGCGCTTTACACATCCAGTCATCCACCCATTCACACACACATTCATACACTGGTGATGGCAAGCTACATTGTAGCCACAGCCACCCCAGGGGGGCACTGACAGAGGCAGACTGACTGAATAGAGTCTAGAGTCTAAAGTGATATGATGACGAGTCACTTTTATTCTTAACCTTTTGTTAATTCAGCGTCTCATGTTTTTTACAGCTTTTATGGCTTGTCTGTGTGGTTCCCTGACATGATCAAACACCTTCAGCATGAAGAGTATGTGTCTAAGGTCCAGGTAATGTCATCTACTCATAAAAGAGTCTTAATACAGTATCATTTCAAATCTGGTTGATGTATTATCTTGTGTATGTGTTTTATGTATTAATTTGTACCATATATGCTACATCAGGCGGTTTTTGTTTTTTTTTAGCTATGTGTATTTTTTGCAAAATATATTTTAACATTTATTTCAGCTTTTTGGGGGTAAAAACAACAACAACAAAAATTCACCCTGATGACACAGAAGGCAAACCACTTACAAAAACTCATATATCGAATATAATAAACTTGGCTTTAAAGGGTTAAAAATGAATCAAACAAGATTTGAGCACAGAAAACAGATTTTCATTGTTTTGTTTCTCTCTAGGTTATCCATAAAAAACGAGTGGAGAACATGATTTTTGACTTTCCTTTGGAGAACCAGATCCATGAAGAAGTAGAATACATCCGTGACAAGTAAGCTTTAATGCTGCTTAAATTCACTGCTGGCTTGAGGTTTATCTACTTAAATGTGCTGTAATTTAATATTCATTCGCTGCTGTTTCCCCTCTCATCTGAGAAGCTTCTTCAGTTCTAAGAGCAACTGGTGGAGAGTCCCAGATTTTAAGGCCTATGGGAGTGTCTCCAACAGGGACATGGACCCCCTATTGACCCTCTACCTAATCAAGATGTGAAAACGGGTGTGGGTCACAATCAGCCAAGGTTTTGGGTGAACCCATTGTGAAACCTGGCCCCACCTTATCATGGGATGTACTGAGGTCAAATGGCCCAGGATGTGAGTGGGCGTTATTCCGTCTGGGAAGGGATCTCAAAACTGGATTATAGATGGCAGACAGTTGGTGTCGTAAACCCCCGCCTGTTTAAAGATGGTTGTTCACAGTGGACATAGATGGCTTCTTTCACTCCTCTTTCACTGTCTTCTCTGTCCAAAATGTGAACATTGACATCCTCAAAAGAGTGACCTTTGTCGTTTAGATGCAGATGGACAGCCGAGACTTGTCCCGTCGAGGTGGCTCTTCTAAGATGATCTCCTGTCTGAACTAAGGAAAGAATGGTTTCTTTTGTCCTGTCCGGTCTAAGAGAAAGAGCTTCATTAAAATAGGGATTTGTGTTGGTGTGTGGGACTGTAGCTGATAAGTTTATATTGTTAAATGGTAAATATGAGACAATGCATTTTAGATCATTTTATGGAGAAATGCAAAGTGATGTAATGAGTAGTGCAACAACTTACTTTCTCCTGGGAGTAAATTGTTAAGTGATCGATAAGGAAATCAGAATCACTAAATTCTAAATAATTCACATGCCCAGTCATAGAGACTGTGTGCATGACGGTTCATGTGGACACTGCCTGTGTCATCTGTGCTTAAAGTGATCGAGCCAGTAACCTAACAATCAGAGGCTTGGTGAAGTTATCCTCACTTCCTTCTGGACAGATACTGAAGCCCGAGCTTCCCCTGATTCATCCATCGGAGTGCAAGTGTGTGAATTTTAGATAAAAGTACTTAGGTATAGGTAAAAGCAAACTCTAGAGACAAGGGAATCTACCAGTAGCCCTTAAATCCAGTGATGTGAAAAAGCACCCAGGCAGTCTCACAATGATGTGTATGAGGTTAGTGCAATCTGGTAGAGGGGAGAACACATCAGCAAAGGGCTGCTGCAATTCAGAAACATCTGTTCTCTAGGCCATCACAAAGGAGCATAGCAAGACTGATAGAATTTGTTTGTCTGCCTGTAAATCAATCAATCTATCATTCGCCAGGATTGTTAGACAGTCTTCACCAGTCTCCATGATTGGGATAATAAATTTGCCTTGCTCCTGCCCTGTCAGTTGGCATCACCTCATAATCTTCATCATTCATTTGCCATGTGACTTTGAAGGGCCCTTGCCACTTCGCAAATAATTTAGTGGTGGAGTAATGGAGTAACATAAGCACTTTATCTTGTGGTATCCAGCAAATAGCTTTTCACAGGGAAATGGAATTGGAGGCCTGGAGTACCTTCTGCACTGCAAGCAACAGAAGATCCAATCACCAATACAATCAATGGTCCTAGTAGTGTTCATCATCACTAATGAACTTATGAATTGTGGGTTTTAGAGTCTTATTCAGCTGCTTCAACAGGCCATCTGTCTAGGGGTGATATCCACTGGTCAGAATCGACATAATACAGGGAGTGCAGAATTATTAGGCAAGTTGTATTTTTGAGGGATAATTTTATTATTGAACAACAACCATGTTCTCAATGAACCCAAAAAACTCGTTAATATCAAAGCTGAATGTTTGTGGAAGTAGTTTTTAGTTTGTTTTTAGTTTTAGCTATTTTAGGGGGATATCTGTGTGTGCAGGTGACTATTACTGTGCATAATTATTAGGCAACTTAGCAAAAAACAAATATATACCCATTTCAATTATTTATTTTTACCAGTAAAACCAATATAACATCTCCACATTCATAAATATACATTTCTGACATTCAAAAACAAAACAAAAACAAATCAGCGACCAATATAGCCACCTTTCTTTGCAAGGACACTCAAAAGCCTGCCATCCATGGATTCTGTCAGTGTTTTGATCTGTTCACCATCAACATTGCGTGCAGCAGCAACCACAGCCTCCCAGACACTGTTCAGAGAGGTGTACTGTTTTCCCTCCTTGTAAATCTCACATTTGATGATGGACCACAGGTTCTCAATGGGGTTCAGATCAGGTGAACAAGGAGGCCATGTCATTAGTTTTTCTTCTTTTATACCCTTTCTTGTCAGCCACGCTGTGGAGTACTTGGACGCGTGTGATGGAGCATTGTCCTGCATGAAAATCATGTTTTTCTTGAAGGATGCAGACTTCTTCCTGTACCACTGCTTGAAGAAGGTGTCTTCCAGAAACTGGCAGTAGGACTGGGAGTTGAGCTTGACTCCATCCTCAACCCGAAAAGGCCCCACAAGCTCATCTTTGATGATACCAGCCCAAACCAGTACTCCACCTCCACCTTGCTGGCGTCTGAGTCGGACTGGAGCTCTCTGCCCTTTACCAATCCAGCCATGGGCCCATCCATCTGGCCCATCAAGACTCACTCTCATTTCATCAGTCCATAAAACCTTAGAAAAATCAGTCTTGAGATATTTCTTGGCCCAGTCTTGACGTTTCAGCTTGTGTGTCTTGTTCAGTGGTGGTCGTCTTTCAGCCTTTCTTACCTTGGCCATGTCTCTGAGTATTGCACACCTTGTGCTTTTGGGCACTCCAGTGATGTTGCAGCTCTGAAATATGGCCAAACTGGTGGCAAGTGGCATCTTGGCAGCTGCACGCTTGACTTTTCTCAGTTCATGGGCAGTTATTTTGCGCCTTGGTTTTTCCACACGCTTCTTGCGACCCTGTTGACTATTTTGAATGAAACGCTTGATTGTTGGATGATCACGCTTCAGAAGCTTTGCAATTTTGAGACTGCTGCATCCCTCTGCAAGATATCTCACTATTTTTGACTTTTCTGAGCCTGTCAAGTCCTTCTTTTGACCCATTTTGCCAAAGGAAAGGACGTTGCCTAATAATTATGCACACCTGATATAGGGTGTTGATGTCATTAGACCACACCCCTTCTCATTACAGAGATGCACATCAGCTAATATGCTTAATTGGTAGTAGGCTTTCGAGCCTATACAGCTTGGAGTAAGACAACATGCATGAAGAGGATGATGTGGACAAAATACTCATTTGCCTAATTATTCTGCACTCCCTGTACACAGGAATTCATAAAGCTCTCTCAGTGTGTGGAACATGAATGATGTGCTCTGGTCCGTCAGAATCTCTTTCAGGATTCCTATGAGAGGAAATAACCTGAAAGTAGGGATGGGTATTGATAAGATTTTCACGATTCCGATTCCATTTTCGATTCTGTTTAACGATTCGATTCTTTATCGATTCTTTTTAAAAAAGGAGAACACACAGGTCGAATAGCTTAGAACTTTGTTTTATATCTTCTCTTTGAACAAGATAGAAATTTAGGAGTAACATGGCCTTACAAACCCAACAGTGAGATCTTAAGAGATCCAGCCTATGGCTCTTCTTTTTTTTTTTTCCTTTTTTTTTTTTTTTTGTATGTCCCGTTTCGATCTTTAGCCATCAGAATTGTTGTCTTAAGGCCAAGAAAGATGCCGAGCGGATTTATTTTACCAAGTGGATCATCATGGCCTTGCCACATTGGTCCATTTGATTGACCTTTATTATAATTATGTATTTATTTTATTTTCAGTTGCTACAAACGGGACAGACATGACTGGGGGATAGGACAGGGAGAAAGAATGAAAGAAAGAGAGGGAGAGAAAGAAAACCAAAGGGGAGAAGAGACGGTGAGAAGGGGGGGAAGAAAGAAAAAAAAAACCAAACAAAACACCTGGATCACCTGTATGGAGAAAAAAAAACAGAAGAGAAAGCAAACAACAAAGAGCAACATAATAAATATAACACCATCACAATAAACTAGCTAGCAGTAGATATCAGTAGATACTAAATAATAAACGATATTGTGCAGCACGCAAGATAGACAGCGCACAATGTGCTTTGAGGCAGCAGCCAAGAAAGCTGTAGTCCTCGTCTGTGAACACCCGTGTGTACACCTGTGTGCATACCTGTGTGGATCAGCATGCTTGTATTCCAAAGGTTTCTCCATGTAACGATCTGCTAGGGAGTGAGGGGAGCCATAGCCCCGTCCCCCAGGGTATGAAGCAGGTATGGAGGAGATCCAGGCCCCAGATATCCAGAGGCCCCAGAGTACAAGGACCCGAGGTGGACCACCAAAAAGGGGGGGGGGGAACCGTGCCACCCTCCTGGGAAGAGCTGAGTAGAGCCCCAAACGAGAGGTCACCCCGCAGCTACGGAGCAGAGGCCAGAGGGGGTTGCAGTGGCGTGCCCGCGGGCTCTGCCGGCAGCCAGCTATGCCAGAGAGGACCGAGCTTCAGGCCCAGAGGCCTGAGGGCACCCCACCCCCCGGAAGGGGCCCAGCTGGGTCACAGGCGCCAGGCCCGCCAATCGGCCACCAGGAGTGAGCCGGTACATACATGAGCGCCCAGCCCCAGTCGACAAGAACCACCAACGCACCAACGTCTGAGGGCATCAGCCACCTGAAGGGAGTGTGGTGAGGGGAGATAGGCCTCCGTACTTTAGAGGGCCTGAGATGTACCCAGAGAGGTTGAGTCTAAGACCCAACCTGACATATAGACACAGACGAACAGGCACACGCGGACACAAACATGCATTCCTACCCCCATATACACAACCAAATACTCGGCACTCACCCAACGTGTAGACAGACACAAATAGACACTGCACAGACAGTCGCACTCCCCAAACATACTCTATATCCCAGGTCCAGGTACCGCCCTCAGAGGGGCAAGCCGCACCTAGACCCAGGAGATGTAACCCATCTCTCTGGGGTGGAGGCAAGCGGACCACCTCCTTATCTGCAGTAGCAGGGAGGCCCCGCATCCCAGACCCCAGTCTGACGGCCAGCACCTCCTCCCAGCCCCCCAGCCTATGGCTCTTCAATGGGGTGTCACAGGGTCCCCAGGAAAAAAAATTGCAAATGTAAAATAATAAAATAAACATTCTTCTGTAGCAATAACAACGTATAACATAAATTATTCTGTAGCAATTACACAAGAATATCCAGTAATGTCCCTGCCTACAATTAAACACATTCACTTACCGAAAATCGGGGGCATCTGCTGTGGCAAATGGGTGCAAGCCTTTTACCACAAACTTAGTCACTGCTCGGTGACATTCGTCTATCCTGGCCTGAAAGGAGACGCTACCGGTAGACCCCAGCCAGTCTATTTACAAAATCAGCAGCTGCGCAAGGCAGGAACTATTTGCGGCCTTGATTCTGTTTTGGCCCTCTATTTAATTTTCACCGGCACTATGGGACAACTGTGAAAATTATTATGTGCATGCTTAAAATCCACACACAATAACTCCACCATAGCTCAGGTTCTGAACCAGGCTCTGGTGGATTAGTGACTGTGTACAGCCTGAATCCACTCATGCCTGGCATATACTACTACTGCCCGTCACCCCTCCCAGGGTATGGGCCGCCAAAGGTAGATCTCCAGAGATTTCTTCAGATTTGGTGTATACCCCATATACCTCATTGCATTCTTACTGGATGGTGTATGTTCATCCTGAGCCTTGGAGAGCTGGTGGCCCAGACCACCTGACCAACCTCTTTGAGTGTACACTCATTCTGGAAATGCCTGGGAGGGGTGGCAGGTGTTTGTTCTGCAGGTTGGGTACGGGTACATGGTAGCTAGCATGATGGCCACATCCTCACCTATTCTGATGTCTGCAGTGGAAGCATATAAATGAATATCTGTCACCATCAGCTCCAGCAGCCATTGTTCTCATTCAGACTCCCCCAGCTCCAGTCACCTTGGCAGCATCCTTCAGTAGGGTGAAAAACGCACAGTCCTGTCTGCTTTGAAAATGGTAAATGTACTGGTATTTATATAGCCCTTTTCTACTCTAAGTGAACAACCAAAGCACCTTTTGCTACTATGACCTTGGAGACCGGTGGAGAGGTTGCCATTCCCAACCGGGACAGCAGGCTCTGCAGCAGCTTGGTCTACTTGTCCAACAAAGCCTGCAGCGACTCTAGGTGCTTAAACCCATGCTTGCTCTGGGTGCCACACAGCCATTTCAGCTAACATTTGCAACAGTGATGCTACTGGCTGCACCATTTATTACTCAGATGTCATCTAGTGGATACCTTAAGCACCAGTGTGGCAATAGCTAGTTCTGCTAGTAAGGATGAGGGTCAGCTTGTGATTCGTTTAGATATTTATTTGACACACTTTCAAATCAATTCAATAACATTCAGTTCAATTTTATTTTTTTTAAACACCAAATCACAACAACAGTTGCCTCAAAGTGCTTTATTATTGTAAGGTAAAGACCCTACAATAATTTAGATAGATAAGTATTAATATCCTCCTGCACAGCGATAAATATAAGAATATGATTTAGTCTTGAATTTTTTCTGGCTTGTTACTGGTATGCTTTCTTGGCATAAGCCTAAAGAACCACAGAACCCTTGCTGTACCGTGTGATTCCTGGCTCAGTTTGTCATAAAATAGTTCCTACAGGTGAAAACTAAAAAGGGTGAGTTGGTATTTGACTGAATAAAAATAGCTTGGAATGGACAGGGATTGAGATGTAATGTATTTTGGTTAAATTAAGGGCAATTTGTGATTTGGGCTGTACCTCTGACTCTGAAGGACAAGTTATTAAAAAGGACATCCACAGGCATCGGCTGTTTTTATCTGTCTTCAGAGTTGAGCTAAAGCTTCAAATACAGCTGTTGCCAAAACATATCGCTGCAATTTGTTCGTATTACCAAATATATATTAAAAAACAAACAACAACAACAGCAAACCAATATTCACCTATACTTAATACTCTAACTCTGGGTATTTTAACATAGGGGTTAGAACTAGAGCTCTACACTTGTGCAGGTACCATTCACAGCTGAACCTTAGCATTCTCAAATAAGGGAATGCATCTTCAAGTTTTAAGTACAGATATAATGTATATTTTGTTATATATTTTACAAACTTCTATGCTCTTTTAGAATAAAATGCACAGAATCAGGTTTAACTTTCAGTTTGACATGAACCACATGATTATAACAGGGCTTCTTTTTCCATACATTGTATTGCCATGAAGATTGTTCCACCATTTTCACTCCAACATGCTTTTGCATGCTTCAACTTGTGTCAGTTTTGGATTTATGCCCACTGTCCATTCTGATTCTGTGCTGATAGCAATAGAAGTGAGAGTCCATGTTTTCCATTTCTCAATCTGTATTCTCACCTGTACTTGTGTTCTTGTAGATTATTGAACATCCTTTATATAGCATCCTTTAAAACTTATATATAGCCAAGTTCTAATTAAATCATTATCTTCTACTGATTCAAATATGAGAAATCTGCCAACAGCTAAGCTTGAGGAACGACTGGTCATGACCTACCTGAAACAGGAACAGATGAAATGCAAACTAGAATAAATTTTGCTGTGATGCTCATGGATTTGGGTTAGGGTTAGGCAGGAAAATTCAACGTTAGTATGGTGCATTATGTATTTACAGTGCTGCTTGAAACCATACCTACACCCTATGTGAATATTGTCTTCTTCAAAAATTGACTTTATGGTCATCATTTCATCCCTTTAAAAACTCTTTTCCAGCAGTTTCTAAATTGTTGTCACCTACAAACAACACACTTAAAAAACTAGGCACATAAAATGTATGCTTACTTCTTACTTCCTGAAACTTCAGAAACACTACCCTGTATGCAGGGACCCTCTGGAGACAAAACTCTGCTTTAGTTATTCCACTTAGTTATTTAGTTATTCAGCTTAAACAGAAACTGATAAAATGAGTCCCTTAAATAGTTTCTTCTCCCTCGTTTAAGTACCTGTTAAGGAAACATACCTGTAGTGGAGTTTTTGATTGTAGATAATTTTGTTTCGGTGCAGTCAGGTACTGACGTGTTGATATGTAACATTTACCAAGAAAGCTGTGGTTCTATTTTGAAATTGCCCTTCTGTCCCTAAGGATTTATATTCCTGAGGTAAATTTGAACTCAAGAACACAAGTCAGTGCTTTGATTTGAGAAAGGCTCTTTGTCCATCCCATTCTCATAGGTTCATCAATATAGAGATGAAGTCAGTGAAATTTAAAGACTCTCTGTTTGAAGACTGTCACTTTGAGAACATCAGGTCCTCTGAAACAGTGTTTGAGAACTGCACCATCCACTCCACTGTCTTCTACAACACAGGTAAGTTTGAATGGGACAATTTGTTGGAATTGGTTGCAGCTTTGGTATAGAAACGAATGTGAATGTGAGTGAAAATGGTTTCTACCCCTCAGGTATGAAAGGCTGATAGGGCATTATCGTCACTCTGCTGGGCGGGCAGGTGGATAGCACCGTCATCCAAGTTCGTCAATGCAATAACTAGAGAACTTTACATTTTTATAAAGGGTGTCTTTATTGAACGTTATACCTACATTTTCTTTCTTTTAATATAATGTTAATCTTTTGGGAGGGCTGTAGCACAGGAAGAACAGCAGGTCACCTACTAATGGGAAGATTGGTGGTTCAATCCCTGTCTGCTTCAGTCTCCATGCCAAATATCCTTGGGTGAGAAACCTACCTTAAGTTACTCTCTGATGCATCTATCAGAGTATGAATGTTAGATAGAAAGCACTTGCATAGAAAAAAAAATGCTTGTGTGGTTGAATGAGGCAAATGTGTAAAGCACTTTGAGTGCTCAGAGGGAGTAGAAAAGTGCTATATAAGAGCCAGTCAATTTATAATTTCAATATTTGTTTTTTGGATGACAGAAATCCCAGCGATTTTGAAAATATTAAACCAGGATTTACTCTACTGCTTTCCAATTGTCTGCCTCCAGTGATTTTCATTTAGAAATGTGGTTCCACATTTTTCATTAGTTTGAGAACAGTCACAGGCTTCAGCTAAACATTTTAATTTTTTATCACCAAAAATTAATATAATAATTACAATAATTAAAACTGTGAGGTTCTATGTCCCTGTCATTCAAGCCGCAGTTCATAACTACAGTGTTTGCCCCCTTCCTGATTTTCTATTTTTTGTGTATGTTTGTCACACAGGTCATCAAACAAATGTAAATATTAGACAAAGATAATACTAGTAAACACAGAATATAGTTTCTAAATCTCTAAATCTCTGAGTCAGAAAAAGGTTACAAAGCCAGTCCTGAAGCTGTGGGACTCCGGCAAACCAGAGTGAGCACTGTTGTAAAACATGGAACAGTGGTGAACATTGCCAGAAGTGACCGGGCACAGAAATTTACCCCATGAACGCAGTGACAACTTATCCAAGATGTCACAAAAGACCCCAGAACAACATGCAAAGAATGAATATATGTAGCTCTGTGTTCCAACATTCAGAAGAAGGAACTGCTGTCATGGCTAGAAAATGATGGGTTACATCACATATTCTATGGCAAGAGGGAGCCAGGACAATGGGGGGAGATATCATCACCACCCCCACCCGAGATTGTGTACCAAGGGCCAAGTACGATGGAAGAAGGATCGTTGAGTGTGAGAGGATTTGACCTGAAATATAGGATCGTGGAGAAGCTTAAAACCTGGACCCTCCACAGCTGGTTACCAAGATTACGTGAAGTACCCTTGAAGGTCTACTAGATGATGTGAATGCAGCACTATGGACATTCCTACTGTGACCATCATCAAGACTAATCAGCTGATCTACACCATGGCAGCAGTAATCAGCCAGAAGGAGCAGTACCCTCCATGGAGAAGGAGACTAGATGAAAAAATCAAGGTAGCACAAAGGGAGTTGCAGAAAGGTGCAATGAAGAAGGTGCCAAAGAAGTACGGCAAGCTGTCCATACCTGAGGCCTGGTGAACTGCCAAGCAAAGACTCACCTGAAGAGGTACTGAAGGCAGGAGAATGAACCTGGTGTTCTCCACAAAACTATTCAAGGTATACAATCAAGGTATGACAAGTGAAGAGCACTGCAAGAGTATTGGGGGTAGTGGATCCAAGAGCAGACCATAGCAACCTGCCTGAACAGGATCCAGAGATCCAAGAAACAGTTGGACAGCACCAGGCCCTGACATGATTCCCACCTACTGGCTGAAGAAGCTGACTGCACTCCATTAGTGTCTAGCAGCACAAATGAACCAGCTGCTAGTCAATGAGACACACCCAGAATGGCTAAAACTTTTTACCAGTTGTGTATTGTAAAACTGTTTTCCTATATCTGTATAGTGTAGAACCGTGTATCTGAGACTACTAATATAGACAGTTATAGACAGTTTTTCCGGTTTTTGTTTTTTTATTTATTGTATTTATAGCAGTATTCAAATGCAAAAACAAGTCAATAAACCTTTTAGAGAGGTGTCAGTTAATGGCTCTTGTAATTTAGTTCCAAAAACATCTGCAAACACAAAAGCCATTTAAAGTATA
>NC_140602.1:28320451-28482951 GCF_057381915.1 Diplotaxodon limnothrissa
TGGCGGGAAAAAGTACACAGGCTCTCTGATTGGTGGATTCAAATTCAGCAGCTCCCAGGCTGACCTAGAAACTTACTTCTCTCTCCCTGTGCATTTTTTTGCTGATTTTTTCATTTAACAAGTATATTTGAGGGACCCTCAGCATGTTCAGCATTTTTTCAGCTGTCCATTTTGCTTTTCCAATTTTTCTGTTTAACTTATTACTATTGTGCTAAATCATACAATTTCTGCTATTTCATAAGATTTCTGCTTAATATACTAGTTCTGCTTTTTATAGGATTTGTGCTTAATATACTATTTCTGCTTTTTATAGGATTTGTGCTTAATATACTATTTCTGCTTTTTATAGAATTTATGCTTAATCATACTATTTCTATATATTTCTGCCAGGTCCCCAGGCAGCCAATCCTCTGTGAGGACTCAGACATTCAAGTATACAGATCACAGCCTGCACGGCCTCCCAGCCAGCCAATCATATCTGAGGTCTCCCGTTTCCTCTCTCGTCATATCTCAGCGACAGATGTACAGAGAGCAATGAAAATCGCAGTCAAAGTACACCAAAGTCCGCTGATTCAGCCAGTAGAAGAATTATGCTTCTAGTCCACCTAGTTTTTGAGTTACACAACGTTTTGTAACTCCAAAAAACGGTGTTTTTCGCCTCTCACCGCGATCTAATTCTGACTCCTCATCAGCCTGTTTTTCCAAAGCGGCCGCTCTCTTTCCCAGTGGCGCAGTTGGTAATGACACGGCTCTGCAAGCCAAAGATCGTGGGTTCGATTCCACCTTGGTCAACATGTTTTTTTTCCCTACAAATTAATACACTGTCACAGACCAGTAATTCATATTCATCATTTATTACAATTCTGCAAACTTTTATGATTTTACCAGCTTTTGATAATATGGACCTCACATTCTTGTTAACACTCCATGGCACAAATACTCTTCCCTTTAGGCTCTGTGTATGTGTGTGTGTGTATCAATATTTCTCCCATTTTAAAGTATTACTCCTCCATAATTGTATTTCTGTTCAATCAAAGTACTTTTACTACATCTTAGTACTTCTGCTCAATCATAGTATTTCTGCTAAATCATAGTATTTTTGCCAAATCATGATTTTTGTGCCAAATCATAACATTTGTGTTATGTTAAAGTATTACTACTAATTGGAGGAATTTCTGTCATGTTACAGTATATGTGCTAAATATAGTATTTCTGCCAAATCATACTATTTCTACTATGTTATATTTTTCTTTCTAAATACAGCATTTCTGCTATATAATTGTATTTCTGCTTTTTATACTATTTGTGCCTAACATAGTATTTCTGCTAAATTATAGTATTTCTGCTTTTTATACTGTTTGTGCCTAATATAGTATTTCTGCTTTTTATAGGATTTGTGTTTAACCTTCAGAGGTCCTTAGGGACATTTATTGTCTTTTGCATTTTTAATTTTAATATAGTATTTCTGCTAAATTATAGTATTTCTGCTTTTTATAGGATTTGTGCTAAAACATAGTATTTCTACTAAATGTAGTATTTATGCTTAATCATACTATTTCTATATATTACTATTCTGCTAAATCATACTATTTCTGCTTTTCATAGAATTTGTGCCTAATATAGTATTTCTGCTAAATTACAGTATTTCTGCTTTTTATACTATTTGTGCTAAAACATAGTATTTCTACTAAATGTAGTATTTATGCTTAATCATACTATTTGCATATTGGGGAATTCGTGGCTTCTAAGTCAACAAGTCATCCATGTCATATATCTCTAAAAATTCACATTTTAATGATAAATTGTCAACACTTGAAGATTCCCCCATCTCTTCTGAACAAAACGGTGCAGTGACCGTTCTAGCCCTTACGGTTAGGAAATTATAGTCATTTGTTTTGAGGGGAATCCTTAATGGATAATGTTTATATATATATATATTTGTCTTTAAAACATCTTTGCAGACTGACTGTCCTGGACTGGTTGTTGTTGTTTTTTTTTTCAGGTCTGGTGAACTCAGCTCTTTGGTGTTGGTGTTCAGGAGTAGAGCCTTCTAATAATATTTATTCAAGTTATAGATTTAAAGTTCTGCGAGTTTTTTTCTGTAGCAAATAAATATTGTATAGAATATTTAAAATCACCTACATTTTTGATGTTTACAATGCCCATTGTGTGTAATACTGGAATTTCCTATTACCCATGAACGCCTCATCTTTTACCTGACTGCCGGACATCCGCCTTTCCGCACACTTCGCTGAGTCCGCTCTGGGTGAGTGCTGCTGCTCTGCTTCTCCTCTTCTCTCCTAAATGTTTATAGTCTGTTTGTGCGATTTAACGAGTTCTTTTAGTGATTTATAAAGCCAACCGAGGTATAACTCATATTAGAGTAACACGGTGGTTGCTTTTTCTTAGTGAAACTTTGTCATTTTTGTATGTAAAAGGAGTGTTTGATGAGCTAACAACCCGATGCTAATGCCTAGCGCTCCTTTGAGCCCAGTGTGAAATGAAAATTTGACTGTGAACCACGGTTATTGTGTTGTTTTATTAATTACATTTGGTGTGTTTGTCAGTCTGTTACATAAGGTGCAGTTAGTTCTCTTCACAAATCAGTTGGTTAAAACAGCCTCATTCTTTATGCTGTAAAGTTTTTAACGAACCGCCATCTTAGATTCAGTGTCAGCTGTCGGCAAGATCAAAGGAGCCATTTTACCGCCTCTGACCGAACACGGGAGAAAAAGAGTCACGTGTGTGCAGGTCTTGTGGGTTAATTAAGACAAAGGAGGGGGGGAGAAACTGAGGATTAAACATAGGCTATGTCCCCACATACACGGGTATTTTTGAAAACGGAGATTTTCCGTTTCTGTTTTAAAAAACAATCCCGTCCACACATAAATGCAGAAATGAAGGAGAACGCTGCTAGGAACATGCCAAAGCAGCAGGTGGCGCTATATTCCTAACCGTGTAGAAATGTTGGCCAATCAGAAGTCTAGAAGCCTCGGTGGGAAATGGTAAACAAAGATGGGGCATAGAAGCAGAACCGAGTCATATCTGTGGGGGGACAGTAACTGTGTGCGCATATGTAAGCATTTAAACACTGCAGAGAGAACAATTAACAGTAACCGTATTGTAGAAATGCATTTCACCGAAACAATAACGTGGCGCACAGTGTGACGTCAAAAAAGGCGCTGCGTTTTCTCCGTTTCCCTGTCCACACATAAATGCAAAAACGGAGTTTTCGAAAATATTCTGGCAAGCGTTTTTAGTTTTTCAGTGACCGAAAACGCCGTTTAAGTGTGGACGAAAGGTGCAAACGCATAGAAAAATCTCCATTTTCAAAAGTACCTGTGTACGTGTGGACATAGCCCAAGAATAATAAGAACTCCTAATATGTAGACTTTAATTTTTAAGAACTGTTTAACAAAGGCTTGTTTGTGCCAACCTAAATCTGCAGCACAGTTTAAATTCTCACTTTGTGGGAAATTAATGAAATAAACAACAGCCCACCTTCACATAAATAAAATATGGCAGTATATTGTTATTAGTATGGTACATAGATATTTATTTTAAAACTACAGCATATTTACTATGATACTATGTGCAGTTGGTAATATTTTAGGAAGTAGAATTTGAATGCAGACCACCTCAAATATTAAAGCCTTAAAAATATGTCGTGCAGTTTTTCATGTATGAGTGTTTTGCAATCTTAAATGAGATGTAGACCAAAGAAAACAGAGGAGAGTTGTTGTTTGTATTCCAGCTGTAGTAAACAAAGAAGTTTAGTGAATCTTTTTGACAACAGAGAGTGATGCAGTATTGATGCTGATTTGAGTTTTCTGATCCTGTATTTTTGTTCTTTGTCTTTTGTTACACAGAGTGAAATAAAGCTTGGTTTTGCCTTTGCTGGTAAGTAAACAGTGATTGTAACTGAAGCAATATGAAATTGGGATTGTGTAACATTTTTAGCAATTTACATACAATAGTTTGGCTTTTTGTGATATCTTGCCATTTGCTCATGGGCAAAAACACATTTAGGATTTATAAGCAGTAAAGCCCCCCCCCCCCCCCCCCCCCCCCCCCCCCCCCCCACTAGATCTCTGAGTGTCCCTAAAAATGTCCCTGAAGTTTAATAGGCCATTTATGTCTAATTTTAAAGGCTTATCAAAGCATTTCTGTAGTAATTATTGTTTTTATTACACATGTTAAGGCCATTTGAGACTCTGCAATTAAATGTTGCCCTCTTTAGACTAAAGTGAGTTCATTTATTCTGAGGTACAGTGCTGGGAAAAGTCTTTCTTCCTTGCAGATTTATTTTGTTCATGCTTTTTTGTCACATGTTTCAAATCATCTAACAGGGATGATATGAATAAATACAAAAAAGCATTTTAAAGTGATGATTTCACGTATGAAGCAGAGAAAACCAAACCAGAGCTATCTGTTCTAATGTGAGAACATGCTGGTCTCTAATACCCAGCTGTGGAAGCCCTGATACGAAGAACTACCATCAAGCATTTATAGTATCAAGTATTATTTGTGATTGTTGCACGCTTTGAAACTGTGATGTTATCATTTGATCAAGTGTGCAGTGCGAGCAAATCATTGCTTGTGGTATCTGCTGTGTTATGTAATAGCACCAAAGTATTAGAGCTTTACGTTCATGAGGAATTTCTGTGGAATTGCAGATGGATAAAACGACACATCACCTTAATAAAGACAGAAATCTTTAATAAGGTGCAGAAAGAGAAGATGGGGTGTTTATAGTAAAGCTGTTGTAAACAAAGAATTTAACAGATTTTTTTCCCACTACAGATTGTGATGCAGTATTGACTCTGATGCTGATTTCAGTTGTCTGATTCTGTATTTTTGTTCTTTTGTTACAGAGTGAAACAGAACTTCGGTTTTGCCTTTGCTGGTAAGTAAGCAGCAATTGTAACTGCAGTAATATGACATTGTCACTGTGTAACATGTTTAGCAACTTACCTAACGTAGTTTGGTTTTTGTGACATTACCATTTACTGATGGGCAAAAACAAATGGTCAGAATTTATACCTTGTAGCAGCAAAGGCCCCACACATGACCTCTGACTGTCCCTGAAGTTTAACAGGCCATTTGTGTCTGATTTTTATGTTTGAACACAAACAACTGTTTTTATACAGTTGTTCATGTTCTCCGTTTGTTTATGGATTTACCTAGCAGACATAACTATGAACGCATTTTAGGTGAGTTAGTGTAAGTGGTAGCTTAAACACTTAAGAGCACCACAGTTGTTGATTTATATCTTCACTCATATTCTGCTTATGTATTACATTAAAGTCAGACCACTATAGAAGTATTTTTGCCTGAGTGAACAGAAGTGGTAGGTTAAACATTTAAGCAATAATAAAAGACTAAGAGAACCAGAGTTGTGAGTAGGCAATGTTGTGTATGTTAAAGCCTGTGTGTAATTTATGTACACTAAGTTTAAATCAGTTTCTTAATAAGTTGCTTGATACAATGTGTTTGAAAATTATATATAAAAGGGAAATATTGCAAAATACAAAAAGATTCCTGCCAACAGGTACAATGGAAGGACTTTTTATTATAATTTTTAAGAAATTAATTGCAAAAATGGCGTGCCACTGTTGTTACTATAACATGTCAGAATTTACATGTATTTTAGGATTTACATATTCAGATCAGAACTAAAACCTAATGAGGTTTTCCGTTGATTCTAACAGTTGTGGTTTTTTCACACTTTATTAAGCACTGACTTGTGATAGAAAATGATGGAGCTAAAAAGCCATAATCTGTACCAACAAATATTGGTGCCTCTTCTTTGCACTTCTGTAGTATGCATGCCTTTATTACACATGTTATCACCATGTGAGACTCTGTAACTAAAGTTTGTCCTCTTTAGACTACAGTGAGTTCATAAAGGCTTGAAGAAATTGAGGATCTTACTAGTTATTTCATGTCACAGTAAATTGGATTGTGTGTGAAGAGGTTCAACAGTGTAAGTCATTAAACAGTGATCTGATGTGTTGTTTCCTTTCTCTAGGATACTGATCTGATCGTCGCAAGTCTGGTAAGTATAGGTTTTGTCTGCAGTACAGTGCTGAGAAAGGTCTTTCTTCCTTGCAGATTTATTTTGTTTATGCTTTTTTTCACATGTTTCAAATCATCTAACAAGGATGACCTGGATAAATACAAAAAGCAGTTTTAAAGTGATGATTTCATTTTTGAACCAGAACAACCTGGTCTAATGTAAAAACATATTGGTCTCTAATACCCAGCTGTGGATGCCCTGATAGCAACAATTACCATCAAGCATTTACAGTAACTGGTAATGACTGGTTTACATCACTGGTTGATTTTGGTCCACTATAATTTCAGAATTGTCTTAATTAGATCCAAACAGGACAGGCAAAAAAAGAAAAGAAAAAAGTCTTAATTAAGGCCCAATATAGGGTTTTCAAGTCATACCAAGTACCACGGTGGTTAGCACTGTTGCCGCACAGCAAGAAGGTCCTGAGTTTAATTCCAACATCAGGCCGGGGTCTTTCTGTGTGGAGTTTGCATGTTCTCCCGGTGTTTGCGTGGGTTCCCTCCGGGTACTCCGGCTTCCTCCCACCGTCCAAAGACATGCAGCTTGTGGGGATAGGTTAATTGAATAATCCAAATTGTCACTAGGTGTGTATCTGCGAATGAATGTGAGTGCGAATGGTTGTCTGTCCCTGTGTGTTGGCCCTGCGACAGACTGGCGACCTGTCCAGGGTGTACCCTGCCTCTCGCCCTATGACAGGTGGGATAGGCTCCAGTGCCCCCTGAAAAGGATAAGCGGAAGCGAATGGATGGATGGATGGATGGATAGGGTTTTCAAGTCATACCAAGTATCTTAATTTCATTAAAGTCCAGACTGATTCGTTTACACCAAGTGTTTTGTTTCATTCATTCAATTGGACTTGCTTGTGTGCTTCAGATCCTAAGTGTGATTAAACTTAAGCCCAGGACCTGATGAGTTGATGTAGGTCCTGAAGTAGTAAAGGAACTCTGGGACATCACAGTAACAGCACCATGTTTGACTTTAATGCTGGTGTTTTTCTCTCACTATAGATGATTCAGTTTAGTGCAGTTAGTCAGCACAGCTCTTGGTTATCATCGAGATATTATTAGGCAACTTGTTTTTGCCTGTTCAGCTACAATATCTGGGAGCGTTTTTGTTTTATGGGGTCTCCAGATCCTTAGAAATCTCTTTGTAAACCTTTACAGAACTATATGTGTTTGTTTCACATTAGAGCAGCTCACGACTAGCAGTTTAGGGACAATTAAATATTCACATAGGGCAGGGGTCTCAAACTCCACTCTTCAAGGGCCGGTGTCCTGAAGCTTTTCCACGTGTCCCTGTTACAAAACACCTGAATAACATTTGTAGGTCATTAGTGAGAGTATAGAATTTGACTGTGTTGAAGTGGCATCCCCGAAGACTGTTCAAATTTAAGTAATTTAAGTGTTTGGAAAAATGTACTTCTAAAAGTACTTTCATTGCATCATGTTCATTCACTCATGAGCTGCTATAACATGAATCAAATGGCTGAATTACCACCTCAGCATGCAGTCACGTTCTGTAGAGTTTTGCTAATGACCTACTAATGTTATTCAGGTGTGTTGCAACAGGGACACATAGAAAAGTTTCTGGACACCAGGCCTTAAGGACCAGAGTTTGAGACCACTGGTGGTAGGGCATGGTGGATTTCAAAAGCTTCTTCCCTTAAATCACTGCCTAAAAACTGCTTTTTGTAATTTGTCATAATGACTTGCAAAATATAGGTGGGATGAAAACATAAACATAAGACATTTTATAGTGGCCTGATATTTTTATCAAGGCTGTTTTTTGAAAATAATCCTGGCCTAATTTACAAAAGATGAACTGTGTCTGAAAGTCATGTTTGTTTGTTTGTTTGTTTAAGAAATGTGGGAATCTCCAGCAAAGATCTTACATGCAACAGCTCAGATACAGCACTCACTTCTGTTCTTTTTATCATGAAATGATCTACAAAGAAATGATCATCATACTAAATTTTGCTAATTAGGCCTTTATATCAGCTATGATAAGTTTATTATAGATTTAGTGTAGTGCTTATTGCTGTGTATCAAACATGCCCCAAATGTGACTGAAATATGTAGAAACTGCTGTGTAGAAACTAGCTGTCTCCAAATTTCTCATTTTGCCAAAATTCATACAGAGTGACCTGAAACTGTCTGCTGTAACCTCAGTGTGTTGGTTTTGTTGGACCATTTAATATTTACAGTAAGTTACTGTAGCAGCACGTCTTAGTTTGAGTTTATAGACTTAGTTTATTGTTTTAATAGAATGTAAAAATGTCCTTATAACAGTTCCACCATCATTTGTTAAACATTGTCATTCTGTTCAGTCCAATAATTTACTGTAGAAGTCTTTAGTATTTAAAGCCCTACATGTATTGTATTTTTGAGATTATAAGGCATAATGTCAATAAACAAGCCTGTTTTTAAGGCAGATTAAGCCAAACAAACAGTCAGATAAGTCAAACTTTATTCAAGTCATTCACAAACAACTCTCAACACTGTTCAGTTGTAACACATAAAATACAGAACAATACACTCACTTTTTCAGTTCATTCCTCATCCACAAATCCATCAAACTCTTCATGGGTTGATCAGTTTGAAATCTGCTTCTTAAGCATGTCTCTTAGCACGTGCCAGGTCCTTGTACACACACCATAATGTTATGTTGAAGCACCGTACGAATTACTCTGCGAGGGTCCTGACTATGGTAGCCATAATGCTCTGACAATACATCAAGCAGCGCAGCTTTGTAGCTTACGAAGTCTTACTAAAATATTTGACAGAATTTTGAGCGCTGTGTACCACAGAAATCCCGTTTGAGGTCAGTAAGCATAACCAGAATCGATACGCTAGGCACATTGTATGTTTTTGAGATAATGACAGGATTTTAGGTGTGCCATATAGTCTGAAGAATATGGTAAATCCAAGCATGTTGGAAATATGACTAATTCCATGCCTTTTGTGTCTTACAGGTGACCTGCTGCAGAAGATCCTCTCTCTCTCTATCATTATAAGCAATTCTGTCTATCCTATCACTCTCCCAACTCTATCTAATTTGAAAGCCATTCTATCTTGTATCCCTCTATCCCTACTGCTCTATCTAATTTGAAAGCCATTCTATCTTGTATCCCTCTATCCCTACTGCTCTATCTAATTTGAAAGCCATTCTATCTTGTATCCCTCTATCCCTACTGCTCTATCTAATTTGAAAGCCATTCTATCTTGTATCCCTCTATCCCTACTGCTCTATCTAATTTGAAAGCCATTCCATCTTGTATCCCTCTATCTCTACTGCTCTATCTAATTTGAGAATCCAAGTTTTGAGAATCCTTTCAGAATCCAATTTTCAGAAATCCAAGTTACCAGAACTTGATCTATCTGTTACAGAATTCTGAGAGATCTCTGCTCTCACTGCTCTTTCTTTCCTGTCATTAAGCTCTCTCACATTCAGTCATTTTGCTTTAAATTACAAGTTGAATATACAGTAGTAGAATTACAGTACAGTAGAACTTATAGTAGAAACTACTTACACAGCCCTACATTTGTCATTTTAATTTTGCATTAGACTTTAGTTTGGACTGCTAGTTTGGCTTACTTTGATCAATTGTATAAAATATCACCTTTTTATAAGTTTATTTGTAATAAGATAATCTGGTTATTTTGTAATACATACATTCAGATAAATAATAAATCAGATCCAGTCTGTTAGTCTGTTTCATTGGCTATAACATTTGACTGCAAGTTTATAGTATTATTATTTAAGGACAAACCCATTTTGTCACTCAGTGTAAGTATTCAGTCAGTATTGTCATCGAGAAGTGCCTGAGGACCCAGACTTCCTGTTTCCTGACTGCTGCAGAACATCCAGCTGAAGAAACCCCGTTTCTAAAAGAGGTACAATAAAACGGACCAAATTGTTTCCAGAGAACTTTGAATTTCCTTTATTTTGAGTTTGGAGTACAAATCAGCTTTTTAACATCTATTCATATATTCATAAAAACATTTTATAGTATAATAGTACATTTCTCAGATTTAACAGTAACTTAAGGAGTTATAAGTTTTTCTGTGTTTCAAGGTTCAGTTTTGTTTATATTTGTGTATAACCACATATAAGCTCCAGATTGTACTTCAGCAAAATGCCAAGAAAAAGTCAAAGGTCGCAGTCCCAGAAGCTTAGATGGCAAAAGCAGAAAGAACAGGTGAATGTTTCTCAGAGCAGTGAGCAGGTAAAGGTGTGTGTTTCAGCTTTTCCCAGCACAGAAGTGCAGAGCAGTGTTCAGACAGCCACAGTGTCTTATGCAGATGTGGTAAAGAGAAGTGTTCCCTCAGTGTCTGTCCCAGAGCCTGGAGTTATGCAGGTAATCCAGACTAAACCCCAGCTAACTGTACAAACACAGCATGATGGAGAGACAGCCACAGTGTCTTATGCAGATGTGGTAAAAAGAAGTGTTCCCTCAGTGTCTGTCCCAGAGCCTGAAGTTATGCAGGTAATCCAGACTAAACCCCAGCTAACTGTACAAACACAGCATGATGGACAAGCTCCAGGACAGTCTCATGTACAGGTTACAAACAGTGAAAGTCCACGAGTGAGTAGCGTCTGTGCTTCCCGAAGCCAGGCCGCTCCTAGGTATGGAAAGTACCGGAATCAGCAATGCATGGCTAACAGTTTGGTTTTCCTGTCATTCTTACACGAGGATGAATTTATTACCAGAGCAGATCTAAACCGTGTGTTGGACAAAGGCCATGCCGTCTATTCAGATGCCAGACTGAGGTTTGTGAACAGTGTGTTTCTAGCCTGCGATGAACTTCCCTCAGTTGTTACCAGCCGCACACACGAGTATCAAGTCGACATGTCTCAGTTTGCTCATTACGGCACATTTGATGGTACAGATCACTTTCCGAGCCTTGAACAGGGATTACAGTGTTTGGCTTCAGACGTTCGCTATGCTTTGCTAGTCATGGGAGGAACAGTCATCGCTGTTAGCAGGCTGACTTCAGGTGAATATGCATATTTTGATCCTCACCCACGTAAGTCTACTGGTATGCCATTGTCGCTAAGTGTAAGTGGTGGAACTGCAGTTATGTTGAAATTCACACGTCTTAATGACATGATTGACAGGATCAAACGTTTGTACAGAATGTTCAGCATCGCACCAAGCTGCACTTATGAGCTACAGCCCATCGAGTTTCACAGTGAAAACGCTGCTGACCAAAGAGATGCTAATCAAACCACCGAATACAGACAAACAGCTACAACTGTTACAGCACCAGCTTTAAATGAAGCCGTTCATGAAATAAACTCCCAAAGATCTACTGACCAGACACAGAAGACTGTGAGAGACACTTTAACGACTGAAGTGACATCATCCAGAGTGGATTATTCAAATGAGACAGCTGCTACTGAAAACAACCATCTTCCTTCTGAGTATTTAGAAAAAGAAACATCTGCATCCTCTGTGAGAGAAACGCAGGTAACATCAGATTCTGTTCCTCAGAATGATTCAAACACTGCCTACTGTTTAACTAATATAACAGAGGAACTCTCAGATAAACTGCTGAAATATAATAAACAGCAAAGGAGAAAAATAAGGAGAAGATTATTAGCCCAAGAAAAAGTACCACAGAGAAAGGAAAATCAGAAGAAGAAAGAAAGGCAGATGTACAGGTTTGATGAAAGCTTCAAGACAAAGAAAAAAAACTCAACTAAGAAGTGTAATGATCCTGATCACAGACAGAAAAAGAGCATGTACAAAAATGAATTGTATAAATTAAATGCTACCTATAAGGAGAAACAGAGAGAACATTTAAGAAAGATGTATAGGGAAAGTGCTAAAATTAGAGAGAGAAAAAGAGAATGTGTCATAAGGACATATAAAGACAATCCCCTATTCAGAGAAAAGCAGAAAGAGCGTATAAGAAGAATATACAGAACTTGTGCTGGATTCAGAGAGAAACATAAAGCTTACATGAGGTCATATGTATATAACCTATATAAAAAAAGCGAAGATTTTAAACAGAAAAAACGATCTTATATGACAAAGCGGTATGGAGAAGAAAAACAATTTCAGCAACAACACAAGGACAATATGAGAGAACGAATGAGAGTAAAATATTGGAACGGTTTTTCTTTCAGACAGATGCATAATATCAGATGTGCAATGAATATAAAACGGAAATATCGCCAGATGCATCGACCAGCTGAGAGTTTACAGTGTCATCCAGAGAACACTTTAATGAATGAGGCCATATCTCGTTTCAGCTCAAACATTAAGTCAGCACCATCTTATGTTTGTACTGTTTGTCTAAAAGCTTCTTTTCCTAATCAGGTGAAAATCTGCAAAAGAGAAAATTACTCAAAACACCAGACTGTAGCTCATCAGTGCCTAACTGGTAAATTTGTTCATGTGTGTGATGAAGCATGTCATGATCACTGCAGCTTTCCTGTTGAGAGAAAAAAAGAGTATATCTGTCACACATGTCACAGTTCCCTCAAAAGTGGATGCATGCCCAGGCTTGCTGCTGTTAATGGTTTAGAACTGCAGGATATTCCAGCTGAACTTTGTGATCTCAACATTCTGGAGAGACATCTGATTGCCAAATGCATACCATTTGCTAAGATTATTCCTCTTCCAAAGGGGAGACAGAGACTCATACGTGGTAATGTGGTGTGTGTACCATCTGAGGTCCAACAAACAGTTGACAGTTTACCGAGGATCAGAAGCCAATCACAGATCATGAGGATAAAGCTGAAAAGACGACTGTGCTACAAAGGCCATCAGCTGTTCCAGACTGTCACCTGGTCTAAACTCATTCAAGCTCTGCGTAAACTGAAACAAATTCATCCACAGTACACAGATATTATTATCAGAGATGATGCATTGCTTTGTGATCCAACGTTACCTGATGATGACAGCAGTGATGAAGCCAGCATGGCAAGTGATGATTATAATGAAGCAGATTTAATGGAAATTGACAACTATGAAAAAGATGCCCTTTTGTGTGAAAGTGAGTCACAAAGTGACCAAGATATTAATATGCAATCCTGTGATGAACAACCAGAGGAACAAAATCCAGATGAACCAGAAAGTGATTTGAACAATGGAGGTTTTGCTCTAGAAAGTTGTCTGCAGCCTGTAGACATTTCAGAAGAGATTCTCTGTTTCACTGATAACACATATTGTGTGGCTCCTGCAGAAAGAAACAATCCTGTTAGCTTCTTCAGAACTCCTCATTTGGAAGCCATGGCATTTCCTGTGCAGTTTCCTACTGGTCAGAATACACTGGATGAAAAGAGACTTCTTAAACTCACACCAAGTGCTTACTTCAAATCAAGGCTTTTCAACATTGATGCAAGATTTGCTAAAGACACAAATTACCTGTTTTTCTCACAGTTTGTCACTGAAATACACTTGGCTAATTCCAGTATGACGATACAGCTAAGGAAAGGTAAAACTATGACCAAAGATGGACGCAAAATCACATCAGGAATGTTACAAAGTAAGACAGAAGTAGAGAAGCTGGTAAGAAATAAAGATGCAATCAGATTTATGCAGCCACTCAGAGGAACTCCAGCTTACTGGCAGAAAACTACCAGAGATCTATTCAGCATGGTTCGCCAAATAGGAACACCTCAGTTCTTTGTCACTTTCTCTGCTGCTGAGATGAGATGGCCTGAAGTGATTCAAGCAATAAAGAGACAGCAAGGTGAAGAGGTTGATTTTGAAGCCCTGGACTGGTCAGAAAAGTGTGAAATTCTAAGATCAAATCCAGTAACCACCATGCGAATGTTTGATAAACGTGTTGAGGCTTTGTTCAGAGATTTGCTTTTTTCTCCTGCACAGCCCCTTGGTGAGATCATTGATTACTTTTACAGAGTTGAGTTCCAGCACAGAGGTAGTCCGCATATACACATGTTGCTGTGGATTCGAGAAAAGGTAGAAGCAGATGTGGATGACGACCAAACTGTCTGTGACTTTGTTGACAGATACATCTCAGCTCAACTCCCTGATCCAGAAAAACAACCTGAACTGCACAAAAAAGTCACTGAGCTACAAAAGCACAGCAAAAACCACACAAAGACATGCTTTAAGAGTGTGAACTCTGGTTGTAGATTTGGGTTTCCCAAACCACCAGCCACAAGAACAATGATTGTGAGACAGGATGAGGATTCAGACACTGAAGCTGCAAAAGCCAAACTCAGACCTTTGTTGAACCTGCTGAAGGAACCTGAAGCTGCTTCCCTCACCATAGAGCAGATTCTGTCACGATGCAACTTAACAATGAATGAGTATGAACAATGCCTCCAAGACATAAACAAGAAAACAGCTCTGATTCTGAAACGTGACCCAAATGAGTGTTGGATCAACAATTACAACCCAGACCTGCTTGAAGCCTGGAACTCTAATTTAGATGTCTCATTCATTTTGAATGCCTATTCATGTATAGAATACCTCTGTAAATATATAACAAAGAAAGAATCTGGCCTCTCTGAATACCTGAAGACAGTTATTGACAACTCTGATAA
Source organism: Diplotaxodon limnothrissa (assembly GCF_057381915.1). NCBI lineage: Eukaryota > Metazoa > Chordata > Actinopteri > Cichliformes > Cichlidae > Diplotaxodon > Diplotaxodon limnothrissa. Next base: position 28,335,054 of record NC_140602.1, read on the forward strand.
GAACACCGTCAATGAGTGTGATGAAATGAGAGCTGTGATGCAGGCTTACTCAAAAAAGAGAGAAATCAGCGCACAGGAGTGTGTGACTCGAGTCTGTGGCCTAAAAATGAAAAAATGTTCCCGCAGTGTTGTATTTGTACCAACAGATGATAACCCAGTAAAAATGAGTCGGCCCATGAGCTTCCTGGAAAGCACAACACACGACAGTTGTAATATTTGGATGACAAGTTTGAGTGATAAATACAAATGCAGACCTGAGACCCCAGAATATGAGGAAATGTCACTGGCTGATTTTGCTGCCTTGTGCAGGTTGGTGAGTGGTCCAAATGAAGGAAAAGATGTGCTTCCTCTTCTAAACCAGCTTGGATTTGTACAAAGGCGAAAGAATGATAAACCAGCTATAATCAGATATTACCACTGTTCACAGGAAAAAGATCCTGAGCAATATTATGGTCGACTGTTGAGACTTTACCTTCCACACAGATCAGAGCAGGAACTGAAACCACAAGGGTTCCAAACCTATCAGTCCTTCTACAACTCAGGTTTTGTACGACTTCCATGTTCAGACCACAGTGAGTCTGTGAAAAGGGTTGTGAAAAGAAATAAAGACAAGTATGAGAAGAACTCTGAGGATATTGAGAGTGCACTGGAAGAGTTTGAACAAAATAGGGATGTTGTGATTGATGAATGGTGTAATCTTGCTCCTGAATCTGAAGTTGTGAGGCTGCAATGTGATGAGAATCTTCCTGAGAGACATTCTGATGATGAGAACGAACAGGAGAATGTTCCCGACTACAGTCGTCAGTCTGATGCTGTAACAGAGATCAGAGCCATCAGAGAACAACCTGCAGTAGATCCAGCCGTGGTACGTGTAATGTATCAGAATCTGAACCAGAAGCAGGCCTGCGTGTTCTATGCCATAAGAGACTGGTGTATTCAGCGAGTTTGTGGTTTGAACCCAGATCCATTTTTCTTCTATATCAATGGTGGTGCAGGAACTGGAAAGTCACATCTGATTAAGTGTATTCATTCTGAAGCATCAAAGATCCTGAGCAGACTGCCTGCTAATGCAGAAGAAGCTGACATATCAAATCCAACTGTTTTACTGACTTCATTTACCGGTACAGCAGCTTTTTCTATCAATGGCTCTACATTACATTCTCTACTGAAACTACCCAGGAGTCTGAAACCACCCATTCAAGGACTTGGTAACCAACTGGATGAAGTCAGATCTGAGCTGATGAATGCTGAAATTATTGTTATTGATGAGATTTCAATGGTTTCAAAACCCCTTTTTGCTTATGTGGATGCAAGACTGAAACAAATCAAAGGCACTCAGAGACCTTTTGGTGGAATGTCAGTTTTAGCTGTTGGAGATTTTTACCAGCTGCCACCAGTGCGACAGTCTAAACCTCTCTGTGTTTACGATCCAGAACAGATTGACCTATGGCAGGAACATTTTCAGATGATCACTCTAACCGAGCTCATGCGTCAGAAAGATGATGTGGCCTTTGCAGAGATGCTGAACAGGATTAGAGTCAAAGAAAAGACAGATGAGCTTTCTCAGTGCGACAGAGATTTGTTGTCACAGGCTGTGACTGCACCAGAAGAATGTCCAACTGAGGTCTTACACATTTATGCCACCAACAAGAATGTGGAATCCCACAACACAGATACCCTGAAGAAGCTTCATTCAAACATCATAATCATCAATGCAGACGATTTCCAGAAGGATAAATGTACAGGCAGAATGGAACGAAGAGACAAACCATTTACAGGTGGGAGAAATGATTTACCTGACACTCTGAATGTTGCTGAAGGAGCTCGAGTCATGCTGACCAGAAACTTGGACACACTAAACGGTTTGGTCAACGGTGCTTTTGGTATACTGGTAAAGGTGGTGAGATCTGAAAATGATGGACACATAATTAAACTGGGGCTCAGGATGGACAACCGGCAGCCTATGAGACACAACCGCAGTGCTAATGCAGCTTCTGATGATCTGGTTTACATTGAGAGAGCAGAGGAGAGTCTGAAGTTTAAAGGAGCAGTACGCAGACAGTTTCCTGTAAAGCTAGCATTCGCTTGCACAATTCACAAAACTCAGGGTCTTACAACACAGACAGCTGTAGTTTCAATGAAGAACATTTTTGAACCAGGTATGGCTTACGTTGCTCTCAGCAGGGTGACGTCTCTCAGTGGACTCTATTTGCAGGACTTGGATGAGAAAAAGATTTACGCCAATCCCGAGGTAACTGCAGCGCTCCAAACCATGAGACAAGCCAGTGTTGAGGAAATGATGCCTCTTCTTCAGGTCAGAGAAACAGCCAGCAGACTTGACACTCTTACACTGATCCATCACAATACAGAGGGTTTGCCATCTCACATCAGTGACATCAAGAGTCATCATGAAATGTGTTTAGCAGATGTTTTGTGTCTCACTGAGTCTCACCTTCAAGGCTCCTTTGTTGCAGACAGTCTTCATTTGGATGGCTACACCATGTTCAAACGCAACAGACATGTGTCCTACACAAACTTTCCTCACATGGCCAGCAGAAGTGGTGGGGGAGTTGTTGTGTATTTGAGGAATCATTTTCAGGTTCAGGTAAAACAGTATCTACATAATGTCACTGATCTTGAGTTTTTAGTGTTGAAGGTTCAGGCTCCATTCCCTGCACTCATTGCTGTTGTGTACAGACCCCCTGACTACAGTTTGACACCATTCATGCAAAACCTGGTAAGTCTTTTAGATTCACTTGAAATAATGGACTGTCACCCAATAATTGTGTGTGGAGATTTTAATGAGAACCAGTTGCAGAGTGGAAGAAAACAGATTCTGGAGCAGTTTCAGTCGAGAGGGTATTCACAGCTGATCACTTCTGGCACTACAGACAAGAACACCCTGCTTGACCTCATTTTTATTTCTCAGCCACAGAAATGTCTATATTCAGGTGTTCTGAGATCATATTACAGTTACCACAACCCTGTGTTTTGTGTCCTGTCCTCGAGCCAATCATGAAGTCGTCTGGTGAGTTTTAAAACAATTACAGATCATGTTTGTTACAGAGTTTACTGATTGTAGAGCATGAAAAATATTTTTCATTGAAAAAATTGTCTTCCCTACTCTGTCTGTAAGAAGACCCTTTCTTATTGCAATGTTATTAATCATTTCACCAAATCATTGCTGAACTTCATGCAGAGCAGAGAACATCTGCTATCATGCACCTCTGATCTGAAATGTGCTGCAACATTTATTAAACCAACATCATTTCTTTTATTCTCATGTTTTAAATGACTAAATCTTTTTACTGTGACGTATGTAGCTCAACAAACGAGATCTTCCCCTCCAAGGGCTTGAAAATATGAAATAGTAAATAAATAAATCCCACATAAATGCAGGTATTTATTATGGGTCACATGAATAAATACAGACAATTATATTTTCTTGATTATAGTAGCTTTTGTAGAATCAAAAGTTTTTGTGATGAATGAGTTTTTGCTTATCATGTTTTACAGGTAAAAAATGTCAAAAGTTATAAACTATCTTTAGGCTACCAGAGATGTCTATAATGATACATTATGTAGAGAAAAACATTAGTACAGCTTACAGAATATGTATAAAAACTGATTTAGAAGTAAATGGATAGTTTTCTGAAAGTTCCCGACTACAGTTTAACACCACCCACCCAGATCAGCCCCCAAGTGTCTATGTAATGCTGGTATGGTGTGTGAGTTTGACTTGGCCTTTATCCGGGTGGGTTTGGGTTTGGGTGGATAAAGGCCAAGTCAGAATTCTCTGAGCAGCTGGAAAAAGCTGCTAATAAACAAAGACATCAAAAAGTGTGGGCTTTAGGTGTAGCCCCCGCTTTCTGATGCACTAATTAGACTTAGTAACCGACACCCCATACCAGCATTACATAGACACTTGGGGGCTGAGCTGGGTGGGTGGTGTTATAAGCACGTGTTTTGTTAGATATATTTTTTCAGACACCATCTTCATGAACTGCTGAGCCAAACCTGATCCATCAGTGCTGGACTGCACAGATAACTACATGCCACAAGGAGACTGCTGTGTTATGAATTGCCATACCAGTGTGTCTTCAATGGAGAAGATGACACACCCATCACCTGACCTCCTGCCTGATCTGGAGACCATCATCATGCTGCCACACTACACACCTCTGAGACCATCAATGATGACTCATACTGAGGAAACTGTATTTCCTGTCAGAGATGCTCAGTGATCCTCAGAGCAGAGAGAGGTATCATTCTTTATCTTTGATAAAAAAAAATGTCAGTGTTTTTAATTCAATTAATTAATTAAAATCCTGTTTATTGCATAAATAATTCCACACTCAAATGATTATACTTGTTGACACTTTTTGAGTTTTAATTCACATTATGGATTACAAATCTATGCTTTTTCTACTCTTTCTCTCTGTGCAGGTATTGCTGTCTTCTGAGTTCTTCCGTGTCCCAACTGAGGCCTTCAAACCTCATTGCAGAGCTCATGTCTTTCCTCACCATCATGTGAGTGTGAGATTGCTCTGGATTCTGGTTATGTGGCCCGCAGCACCTATAAGGTATTTCAACATTGTTCATTGTATAACTTATTTGTAGTTTTTAGGGTTTCTACAGACAAAAAAAATGTTCCTTTTTCTGTATTTTTTAGAACAAGCTCGTCCAGTGTGCCTGCATTCCAGCTTCTTAGACTCTACGCAAGTGGACAGAGTATCAGTGTTTGGCCACTCTTACAGACACTGACTTCTGTCAATTCACTTCTACTGATCGGGCACCTCACTCCAGGAAGACAGAGGGCTGCAAGCCTGTCATCATTTCCAGTGTGGCTTTGTATTCTTGGGGTAGCATCAGATTTTTCCCACAAATATTCAAAGGTAACACTTGTTTTAAGCTTAGTTATTAAATCAAAAGTCTTCCCTTGTGTCATGTCTGTGAAGGTTCTCATGATGTCCTTTGATGTAGTCTCTCTCTTCACTTGCATACCCACTACAGAGGCAGTGGAGACTGTCAGAAAACGACTGCAAGAAGACAGCTCCTTGGAAGACAGGACCAACTTCACACCCGATCAGATGTGCACACTGTTAGACCTCTGCCTCACCACTACATATTTCAAATACAACGAGGGTTTCTACAGACAAAAACATGGCTGTGCCATGGGTTCCCCTGTGTCACCTGTTGTAGCCAACCTTTACATGGAGGAAGTGGAAAGGAAGGCTCTTGGCTCTTTCAAAGGAAGAGTACCCAGCCACTGGTAGAGATATGTAGACGACACCTGGGTCAAAATCAAAAGGCAAGAAGTGGAATCCTTCACTGCGCACATTAACGCCGTGGATAAAAACATCAAGTTCACCAGGGAAGACACAAAGGACGACTGTTTGCTTTTCCTGGACTGTGCTGTGCACATTGAAGAGAACGGCAAACTCAACATCGAAGTTTACCGGAAGCCCACACACACGGACCAGTACCTCCTCTTTGACTTCCATCACCCTCTGGAACACAAACTTGGAGTAATTAGGACACATCCCCCCCCCCCCTGGGCAGAACATGTTCCCTCTAAGCCTGAAGGGAAAAAGAAGGAACACACACATGTAAAGGAAGCACTCAAAACGTGTGGATATCCTAATTGGGCGTTTATAAAGTCAGCAAAGATGCACAGAAAAGAACATCAGATACCAGCGAGGGAGGATAAGAAAGACAGATGCAACAACATTGTCATCCCCTATGTACTAATTAGACTTAGTAACCGACACCCCATACCAGCATTACATAGACACTTGGGGGCTGAGCTGGGTGGGTGGTGTTAAAAGCACTTGTTTTGTAGATATATTTTTTCAGACACGGCACAGTCTCCTTTGTGGCAAAACCTTCAAACTTCACCATCCTCAGCTGAAACAACAACATCTTAACACCATCTTCATGAACTGCTGAGCCAAACTTGATCCATCAGTGCTGGACTGCACAGATAACTACATGCCACAAGGAGACTGCTGTGTTATGAACTGCCATACCAGTGTGTCTTCAATGGAGAAGATGACACACCCATCACCTGACCTCCTGCCTGATCTGGAGACCATCATCATGCTGCCACACTACACACCTCTGAGACCATCAATGATGACTCCTACTGAGGAAACTGTATTTCCTGTCAGAGATGCTCAGTGATCCTCAGAGCAGAGAGCAGTATGATTCTTTATCTTTGATTTAAAAAAAAAATGTCAGTGTTTTTTAATTCAATTAATTAATTAAAATCCTGTTTATTGCATAAATAATTCCACACTCAAATGATTATACTTGTTGACACTTTTTGAGTTTTAATTCACATTATGGATTACAAATCTATGCTTTTTCTACTCTGTCTCTCTGTGCAGGTATTGCTGTCTTCTGAGTTCTTCCGTGTCCCAACTGAGGCCTTCAAACCTCATTGCAGAGCTCATGTCTTTCCTCACCATCATGTGAGTGTGAGATTGCTCTGGATTCTGGTTATATGGCCTGCAGCACCTATAAGGTATTTCAATATTGTTCATTGTATAACTTATTTGTAGTTTTTAGGCCTTAACACAAATAAAATGTTCCTTTTTCTGTATTTTTTAGAATAAGCTCGTCCAGTGTGCCTGCATTCCAGCTTCACAGAAAAGAACATCAGACACCAGCGAGGGAGGATAAGAAAGACAGACACAACAACATTGTCATCCCCTATGTAGCCGGTGTATCAGAAAAACTCAGGAGAGTTTTCTCCAAATACGACATCCCAGTGTACTTCAGACCCAGTAACACACTCAGACAGAAACTGGTTCACCCGAAAGACAAAACTCCTAAACACAAACTTAACAATGTGGTGTACGCTGTACAGTGCAGCGAGGAATGCCCAGACTTCTACATTGGAGAGACCAAACAGCCACTTCACAAGCAAATGGCACAACATAGAAGAGCCACCTCCACAGGACAAGACTCAGCAGTTCATCTGCATCTAAAGGACAAAGGTCAGTCTTTGAGGATGCCAATGTTCACATTTTGGACAGATGGAGGAGTGAAAGAAGCCATTTACGTCCACTGTGAGCGACCATCTTTAAACAGAGGCGGTGGTTTATGACACCAACTGTCTGCCATCTATAATCCAGTTTTGAGTTCCCTCCCCAGACACCGTAACGTCCACTCACACCATGGGAGTGGGCGTGGGTGATTTCCTGACCTCGGGAAATCACATGATAGGGTGGGGCCAGGTTTCACAATGAGCTCACCCGAAACCCTGGCTGATTGGGACCCACACCCACTTTCACACCTTGGCTCATGTGATTAGGTAGAGGATCATCAGGGGGTTCTTTGTCCCTCTTTGGGGGGAAACTCCCACTGGGTTTAAATCTGGGACTCTCCACCATTGACCCTTAGAACTGAAGAAGCTTCTCGGATGAGAGGTGAAACGTCTTCAAGGAACTCAAAGAAGTCCAGACGCTTTTCTTTCCAAGCTCCTTAGACTTCACTTGTGTTAATTACATTTTATTTGTTGTTGTTTTCTTTTAGATTTATATGCAGTGATTGGATGTGGTGGAGCTTTGTTAACCGTGTGGAAAACATCTGTTTGTGATGATATTTACAATGAGGCTTTAAGGTGACAGTTTCCATGTAATTTCAATCCTCTTACTAAGCAAAAACATGTTTGCAATTAACATATTTTTTCAGTTTTGTCTTTTGGATTTATGGTTAACATTCCTCTGTGACAGCAAATACTAAACTGGTCCAAGTAACCAGCATATCATTGGTCAAAGGCAAAAAGGACCACATGTCACACTAGCAATGAATTTTTGACTGTGTTTGTGTTAGTATAGAGTAGGTCTAACAGTGGTTTTCCACATCTGCTCTAATATATATAGATAATGGGTCAGACATATAAAGTCATTTTGAAAAGTTCATAAAGGTCATTTATATGTGTTCCTCTTTATCATTTTATATCAGGTCAAATAGCAGACTTGAGTTTTGATCAGGGTAGAACCATAACATTCATGCTAATGGTTCTACTGTTTACAGTTACTTTATGATGGATTTCACCCTGGTCACAGCACTATCTGAAAAGCTGTTAGAGGTAAAGTTAAGCCAATTAATACCTCATCATAAGTCACTCTCTAACGCAGGGCAGTGATTATTATTCACTGTAATTTATTCCACAACAATGTTCTTTATTTGATTCTTTAAATATGCACATCGATTGTTTAGCTGTGTGACTCTCCACACCTGAAATATATCACAATGTGGACTTCATTTCGACAGTATTTTGTAGATTGGTACCATATTTATCATCGAATCATCTTGTGCATTTATTAACTAAATGTTGTTTGGTTTTTTTTTGTTTGTTTGTTTGGGGTTTTTATGTTGCCATTTTTACATTTCACCAACTGTGTAAATTCTGCAATTTTACCTTGGTTTTGTTTCACATCAGTTTATCTGCTGGCTGGTATTCCTGTCTTCCTTCTCTCACCCCAACCGGTCGCAGCAGATGGCCGCCCCTCCCTGAGCCTGGTTCTGCTGGAGGTTTCTTCCTGTTAAAAGGGAGTTTTTCCTTCCCACTGTCGCCAAAGTGCTTGCTCATAGGGGTCATATGTCATATGATTGTTGGGTTTTTCTCTGTATCTATGAAGCGCCTTAAGGTGACTTTTGTTGTGATTTGGCGCTATATAAATTGAATTGAATTGGTTTTCTTTCTTTTCTAATGTTTCTGGTCATTTTTCACAGTTAAACAAGTAACTTTGAGGTTACTTCATCGTTTTCAGCTGTTATCTGTATAAATTTTTTTCCTAATAATTACATTTCTGCAAAATTATAGCAGTTCTGGTAAGTTGTAATATTTCTGCCAAGTTATTAATTTTTGACTAAATTATTACATTTCTGCTAAGTTGTAGCTTCTGGTAAACTACAACATTTCTGCTGAATTGTTATGTTTCTTCTAAGTTATTGCATTTCTGATAAGTTATTACATTTTTGCTAACTTGATGTTGTTCTGCAAAGTTATTAAAATTTCAACAACTTTTTAAACTGACTTTGATTTCTTCAGCTTCTTCAGCTATTTTCAACTATTTTCAGCAGACAGCTTCAGCTTTACAGTTTCCTCTAAGTGATTGCAGTTCTGCTAAGTTATTCCATTTTAGCAAAGTTCCTTTGCTTCTGCAAAGTTTTTACAATTTCTGCAACTTTTCAGCTTTTTCAGCTACTTTTTGCATACAGCTTCAGCTTTAAGCATCCACACTGCATTTTCGCAGGAAATGCAAATTTTTCTAGTTGTGTGGATGCTTTAAGCATCCACACTATTGAGTTCCTGTTTCTCTTTATTCTTTATTATTATTATTATTATTATTCTTCAAGTTGCTCGTTTTTCGTCCTTTAACTACTTCCACAATTTTTGTGCTATTTTCACCGTTCAAATTTTAAACTATTCTGCTATTTCTGCTAATTTGCGCTATGATTTTTGCTATTTTTTGCTATTATACTTTTTAAAATATTCCACTTTTTTCCTTTAATTTGTCCCATTGAAATGAATGGAAAACTTCCAAAATTCTGCTAAATTTTGCTTGTTTTTGAAACTTAACTACTTCCTCATACTTTCGCCTAGAAAAACCATTCAAACTTTAAAATGTTCACAAATTATTGGGCTATTCATGTATGATTCAGCTTTTTCAAATCTTTTACCGTTTTACTTTTATGCCTCTTAAAGTTTTCAGTTGCAAAATTGTGATTTTTCACAAAATACATGCGTTGTTATGGTTGCTATGCTCTTGGCTTCCAGTGTGACACTGAAGCTTTTGCAGTCTTCTCTTCATGTCCGAACAACTTCTTGCTACTTGCTCATTTTTCACTCAACTTCCACAAATTATACATCAAAACGTAGGTATTTTTGCTGGCTTTCAGAACATGTCACTATCATTGTTGTGGGATTTATAGAATTTTGGCAAATCTCCTCAGACCAACACAAGGTCTCAAAACTCTCCATAGAAAGTCAATGGAGAGCTTGTTCAAAATCACCGCTGCATTTCTGTAATGAGAGGCATATTCGAATCGTCATATCTCCTTAACGAAGCGACTTTAAGACATGAGGCTTGTCCCGGTATATCTTCAGACACTCCTGACGCTCACAATTCAAGAATTTCTTTCTCACCTATTACCGTTCTGAAATGAGTTGGACTTGTTTGAGGGTAGGAAATTCGTCCTTCGCTCAGATTTCTTCAGATTTCAAACTGTGGAAATGAACCACTTTTTTCTCTCGTCATAACTTTTTGTTGGATTTCCACAGAGACCTGAAAATTTCCATGACTGTTCACCAACGCCTGCTGTCTCTTACGGTGAAAGAATGATATCGATACTCCAAATAGATTTAGAGTTACAAAGCGTTGTTTGAGGGCAAGTCAAGGCAGTTTTTGCTTCGCTCTACTCAGTTATGGTGCATTACAAGTCAAATATCTTTAATAATTCATATTTTAATGATAAATTGTCAACACTGGAAGATTCCCCCATCTCTTCTGAACAAAACGGTGTAAGAATGACCGCTCTAGCCCCTACGGTTAGGAAATTATAGTCATTTGTTTGAGGGGAGTCCTCACTATGAGAAATAGACTGTAAAAATCCTGTGTGTCTCTGTGTGCTGCAGGCACCAGTTTTGGCGGGAAAAAGTACACAGCCTCTCTGATTGGTGGATTCAAATTCAGCAGCTCTCTCCCTCTGTGTCTGTCTGTGTGTGTGTGTGTGTGTGTGTGTGTGTGTGTGTGTGTGTGTGTGTGTGTTTAGTGGGAGAGAGAGGACCCTGCCCTTATTTGGCAGCATGTCATTGTAGGATTTAAATTGAATATAGTTAGACTGGTTGACTGGATTAGAGCCTGTGTTTGTGTGTCCCTCTGTGCATTTGTGTTTCAATATGCCTCCATATTTGTAATTTTGTAAGTTATTACTATTCTGCTAAATCATAGTATTTCTGCTTTTCATAAGATTTGTGCCTAATATAGTATTTCTGCTAAATTATAGTATTTATTCTTTTTATAGGATTTGTGCCTAACATAGTATTTCTGCTAAATTATAGTATTTCTGCTTTTTATACTATTTGTGCCTAATATAGTATTTCTGCTTTTTATAGGATTTGTGCCTAATATAGTATTTCTGCTTTTTATAGGATTTGTACCTAATATAGTATTTCTGCTTTTTATAGGATTTGTGCTTAATATAGTATTTCTGCTAAATGTAGTATTTATGCTTAATCATACTATTTCTATATATTTCTGCCAGGTCCCCAGGCAGCCAATCCTCTGTGAGAACTCAGACATTCAAATACACAGATCAGGGCCTGCTTCCCAGCCAGCCAATCATATCTGAGGTCTTCCGTTTCCTCTCTCGTCATATCTCAGCGACGGTTGTACAAAGAGCAATGAAAATCACAGTCAAAGTACACCAAAGTCCGCTGATTCACCCAGTACAAGAATTATGCTTCTAGTCCACCTAGTTTTTGAGTTACACAACGTTTTGTAACTCCAAAAAACGGCGTTTTTCGCCTCTCACCGCGATCTAATTCTGACTGCTCATCACCCTGTCTTTCCAAGAAGCTCCTCTCTTTCCCAGTGGCGCAGTTGGTAATGACACGGGTCTGCAAGCCAAAGATCGTGGGTTCGATTCCACCTTGGTCAACATGTTTTTTTCCCTACAAATTAATACACTGTCACAGACCAGTAGTTCATATTCAGCATTTATTACAATTATGCAAACTTTTATGATTTTACCAGCTTTTCTAATATGGACCTCACATTCTTGTTAACACTCCATGGTACAAATTCTCTTCCCTTTAGGCTCTGTGTATGTGTGTGTGTGTATCAATATTTCTCCCATTTTAAAGTATTACTCCTCCATAATTGTATTTCTGTTAAATCAAAATACTTTTACTACATCTTAGTACTTCTGCTGAATCATAATATTTCTGCTAAATGATAGTATTTCTGCTACTTTTTGGTACTTGTACTAAATACAGTATTTCTGCTAAATCATACTATTTCTAGTATATTGTATTTTTCTTTCTAAATATAGCATTTCTGCTATATAATTGTATTTCTGCCAAGTATTATGTTTCCTCTAAGATATTGCAGTTCTGCTAAGTTATTCCATTTTAGCAAAGTTCTTTTGCTTCTGCAAAGTTTTTACAATTTCTGCAACTTTTCAGCTTTTTCAGCTACTTTTTGCATGCAGCTTCAGCTTTAAGCATCCACACTGCATTTTCGCAGGAAATGCAAATTTTTCTAGTTGTGTGGATGCTTTAAGCATCCACACTATTGAGTTCCTCTTGGGACTTCCGTACACTTTTTGGCACTTAACTACTTCCGCAATTTTCAGCCGACTTTCACCGTTCAAATTTTAAACTATTCTGCTATTTCTGCTAATGTGTGCTATGTCTTTTGGTATTTTTCACTATTATACTTTTTAAAATATTAAGCTTAATTTGTCCCATTGAAATGAATGGGAAACTTCTGCAATTCTGCTAAAATTTGCTTGTTTTTGAAACTTAACTACTTCCTCATATTTTCACATAGAACAACCATTCAAACTTTAAAATGTTCTCAAATTATTGGGCTATTCAGGTATAAATCAGCTTTTTCAAATCTTTTACCGTTTTACTTTTATGCCTCTTAAAGTTTTCAGTTGCAAAATTGTGATTTTTCACAAAATACATACGTTGTTACGGTTGCTATGCACTTGGCTTCCAGTGTGCCACTGAAGGTTTTGCAGTCTTCTCTTCATGTCCGAACAACTTCTTGCTACTTGCTCAATTTTCACTCAAATTCCACAAATTATACATCAAAACGTAGGTATTCTTGCTGGCTTTCCGAAAATGTCACTATCATTGTTGTGGGACTTATAGAATTTTGGCAAATCTCCTCAGACCAACACAAAGTCGCAAAACTCTCCATAGAAAGTCAATGGAGAGCTTGTTCAAAATCACCGCTTGATTTCTGTAATGAGAGGCATATTCGAATCGTCATACCTCCTTAACAAAGCAAAGTTAAGACATGAGGCTTGTCCCAGTATATCTTCAGACACTCCTGACGCTCACAATTCAAGAATTATTTTCTCACCTATTACCGTTCTGAAATGAGTTAGACTTGTTTGAGGGTAGGAAATTTGTCCTTTGCTCAGATTTCTTCAGATTTCAAACTCTGGAAATGAACCACTTTTTTCTCTCGTCATATCTTTTTAATGGATTTCAACAGATACCTGAAAATTTCTTGATTGTTCACCAAAGCCTGCTGTCTCTTACGGTTAAAGAATGATATTGATACTCCAAATAGATTTAGAGTTAGAAAGCGTTGTTTGAGGGCAAGTCAAGGCAGTTTTTGCTTTGCTCTACTCAGTTATGGTGCATTAGAAGTCAAATATCTTTAATAATTCATATTTTAATGATAAATTGTCAACACTTTAAGATTCCCCCATCTCTTCTGAACAAAACGGTGTAAGAATGACCGTTCTAGCCCCTACGGTATATTATAATCATACTATTTCCATATATTACTGCCAGGTCCCCAGGCAGCCAATCCTCTGTGAGGCCTGAGACATTCAAATTTACATATCAGGGCCTCCACGGCTTCCCAGCCAGCCAATCATATATGTGGGCTGAGGCATTCAAATTTGCATGTTGGGGCCTTCGTGGCTTCTAAACCAACCCGTCATCCATGTCATATATCTCTAAAAATTCATATTTTAATGATAAATTGTCAACACTTGACGATTCCCCCACCTCTTCTGAACAAAACGGTGTAAAAATGACCGTTCTTGCCCCTACGGTTAGGAAATTATGGTCATTTGTTTGAGGGGAATCCTCACTATGAGAAATAGACTACAAAAATCCTATCTCTGTGCTGCGTGTGTGCACCTGTTTTGGCGGGAAAAGTACACAGCCTCTCTGATTGGTGGATTCAAATTTATCAGCTCCCAGGCTGCTTGACTGACCTAGAAACTTGCTTCTCTCCCTGTGTGTGTGTGTGTGTGTGTGTGTGTGAGAGAGAGAGAGAGACAGAGAGAGAGAGGGACAGAGACAGAGAGACAGAGACAGAGAGACAGAGACAGAGAGAGAGAGACAGAGAGAGAGAAAGACCCTCTTTAGGGCAGCATCTCATTGTTTGACTTGCATAGACCCTGTGTGTGTGTCTCTCTCTTTACATTTCTGTATTTATTTATTTGCATTTCTTTTTTTCCCCACAGTTGAACAATAATTAGTTTTGAGACAGCTTAACCATGTTCTGTTTTTTTCTCAGCTTGTCATTTTAGTTTTCCAGTATTTTCACTTAAGTTATAACTATTCTGCTCAATCATAGTATTTGTTCTAAATCATTGTTATTATGCTATATTGTAGTATTTCTGCTAAATCATACTATTTCTACTATATTATATTTTTCTTTCTAAATATAGCATTTCTGCTATCTTATAATATTTGTGCTAAACCAGAGTATTTGTGCTGAATCATAGTATTTCTGCCAAATGATAGTATTTCTGCCAAATTATAGTATTTGTGCTAAAACATAGTATTAATTTAAAATTACAATATTCATAGTTCATCACAGTGTCTCTGGTAAATCACAGTATTTCTGCTATGTTGTACTATTTTTCTAAATCATAGTGTTTCTGTAATGTTTAAGTATTTTTGGCTAAATATATTCTTTCTGTTATCTTATACTATTTCTCCTAAATTCTTATATTTTTGAGAAGTTGTCATGTTTCTGGTAAGTTACAATATTTCTGCTAAGTTCTGCTATGCTATTGTATTAAAGTATTATGTTTCCTCTAAGATATTGCAGTTCTGCTAAGTTATTACATTTTAGCAAAGTTCCTTTGCTTCTGCAAAGTTTTTACAATTTCTGAAACTTTTCAACTTTTTCAGCTAGTTTTTGCATACAGCTTCAGCTTTAAAGCATCCACACTGCATTTTCGCAGGAAATGCAAATTTTTCTAGTTCTACTTTATTATTCCAGTTGCTTCCGTACACTTTTTGGCACTTAACTACTTCCACAATTTTCAGCCGATTTTCACCGTTCAAATTTTAAACTATTCTGCTATTTCTGCTAATGATCGCTATGACTTTTGCTATTTTTTGCTATTATACTTTTTAAAATATTCCACTTTTTTCCTTTAATTTGTCCCATTGAAATGAATGGGAAACTTCCAAAATTCTGCTAAATTTTGCTTGTTTTTGAAACTTAACTACTTCCTCATACTTTCACCTAGAACAACCATTCAAACTTTAAAATGTTCACAAATTATTGGGCTATTCATGTATGATTCAGCTTTTTCAAATCTTTTACCATTTTGCTTTTATGCCTCTTAAAGTTTTGAGTTGCACAATTGTGATTTTTCACAAAATACATGCGTTGTTATGGTTGCTATGCTCTTGGCTTCCAGTGTGTCACTGAAGGTTTTGCAATTTTCACTTCATGTCCGAACAACTTCTTGCTACTTGCTCAATTTTCACTCAACTTCCACAAATTATACATCAAAACGTAGGTATTTTTGCTGGCTTTCAGAAAATGTCACTATCATTGTTGTGGGATTTATAGAATTTTGGCAAATCTCCTCAGACCAACACAAGGTCAGAAAACTCTCCATACAAAGTCAATGGAGAGTTTGTTCAAAATCATCGCTGGATTTCCGTAATGAGAGGCATATTCGAATCGTCATATCTCCTTAACGAAGCGACTTTAAGACATGAGGCTTGTCCCGGTATATCTTCAGACACTCCTGACGCTCACAATTCAAGAATTTCTTTCTCACCTATTACCGTTCTGAAATGAGTTGGACTTGTTTGAGGGTAGGAAATTCGTCCTTCGCTCAGATTTCTTCAGATTTCAAACTCTGGAAATGAAGCACTTTTTTCTCTCGTCATAACTTTTTGTTGGATTTCCACAGAGACCTGAAAATTTCCATGATTGTTCACCAAAGCCTACTGTCTCTTACGGTGTAAGAATGATATCGATACTCCAAATAGATTTAGAGTTACAAAGCGTTGTTTGAGGGCAAGTCAAGGCAGTTTTTGCTTCGCTCTACTCAGTTATGGTGCATTACAAGTCAAATATCTTTAATAATTCATATTTTAATGATAAATTGTTAACACTGGAAGATTCCCCCATCTCTTCTGAACAAAACGGTGTAAGAATGACCGCTCTAGCCCCTACGGTTAGGAAATTATGGTCATTTGTTTGAGGGGAGTCCTCACTATGAGAAATAGGCTGCAATAATCCTGTGCCTCTCTGTGCTGCGTGTGTAAAAAGATGCACCTGTTTTGGCGGGAAAATGTAAACAGCCACTCTGATTGGTGGATTTAAATTCGGCAGCTCTCTCCCTCTGTGTCTGTCTGTGTGTGTGTGTGTGTGTGTGTGTGTGTGTGTGTGTGTGTGTGTGTGTTTAGTGGGAGAGAGAGGACCCTGCCCTTATTTGGCAGCATGTCATTGTAGGATTTAAATTGAATATAGTTAGACTGGTTGACTGGATTAGAGCCTGTGTTTGTGTGTCCCTCTGTGCATTTGTGTTTCAATATGCCTCCATATTTGTCATTTTGTAAGTTATTACTATTCTGCTAAATCATAGTATTTCTGGTACTTTTCGGTACTTGTGCTAAATACAGTATTTCTGCTAAATCATACTATTTCTGCTTTTCATAAGATTTGTGCCTAATATAGTATTTCTGCTAAAATATAGTATTTATTCTTTTTATAGGATTTGTGCCTAATATAGTATTTCTGCTTTTTATAGGATTTGTACCTAATATAGTATTTCTGCTTTTTATAGGATTTGTGCTTAATATAGTATTTCTGCTAAATTATAGTATTTATGCTTTTTATAGTATTTGTGCTAAAACATAGTATTTCTACTAAATGTAGTATTTATGCTTAATCATACTATTTCTATATATTTCTGCCAGGTCCCCAGGCAGCCAATCCTCTGTGAGGACTGAGACATTCAAATTTTCAAATCAGGGCCTGCACGGCTTCCCAGCCAATCATATATGTGTCCTGAGGCATTCAAATTTGCATATTGGGGAATTCGTGGCTTCTAAGTCAATAAGTCATCCATGTCATATATCTCTAAAAATTCATATTTTAATGATAAATTGTCAACACTTGAAGATTCCCCAATCACTTCTGAACAAAACGGTGTAAGAATGACCGTTCTAGCCCCTACAGTTAGGAAATTATGGTCATTTGTTTGAGGGGAGTCCTCACTATGAGAAATAGGCTGCAATAATCCTGTGCCTCTCTGTGCTGCGTGTGTAAAAAGATGCACCTGTTTTGGCGGGAAAACGTAAACAGCCACTCTGATTGGTGGATTTAAATTCGGCAGCTCTCTCCCTCTGTGTCTGTCTGTTTGTGTGTGTGTGTGTGTGTGTGTGTGTGTGTGTGTGTGTGTGTGTGTTTAGTGAGAGAGAGAGGACCCTGCCCTTATTTGGCAGCATGTCATTGTAGGATTTAAATTGAATATAGTTAGACTGGTTGACTGGATTAGAGCCTGTGTTTGTGTGTCCCTCTGTGCATTTGTGTTTCAATATGCCTCCATATTTGTAATTTTGTAAGTTATTACTATTCTGCTAAATCATAGTATTTCTGGTACTTTTCGGTACTTGTGCTAAATACAGTATTTCTGCTAAATCATACTATTCCTGCTTTTCATAAGATTTGTGCCTAATATAGTATTTCTGCTAAATTATAGTATTTATTCTTTTTATAAGATTTGTGCCTAACATAGTATTTCTGCTTTTTATACTATTTGTGCCTAATATAGTATTTCTGCTTTTTATAGGATTTGTGCCTAATATAGTATTTCTGCTTTTTATAGGATTTGTGCTTAATATAGTATTTCTGCTAAATTATAGTATTTCTGCTTTTTATAGTATTTGTGCTAAAACATAGTATTTCTACTAAATGTAGTATTTATGCTTAATCATAGTATTTCTATATATTTCTGCCAGGTCCCCAGGCAGCCAATCCTCTGTGAGGACTGAGACATTCAAATTTTCAAATCAGGGCCTGCACGGTTTCCCAGCCAATCATATATGTGTCCTGAGGCTTTCAAATTTGCATATTGGGGCCTTCATGGCTTCTAAGCCAGCCAATCATATCTGAGGGCTGAGGAATTCAAATCCACAAATCAGGGCCTGCACAGCTTCCCAGCCAGCCAATCATGTATGTGGGCTCCAGGCATTCAAATTTGCATATTGGGGAATTCGTGGCTTCTAAGTCAACAAGTCATCCATGTCATATATCTCTAAAAATTCATATTTTAATGATAAATTGTCAACACTTGAAGATTCCCCCATCTCTTCTGAACAAAACGGTGTAAGAATGACCCTTCTAGCCCCTACGGTTAGGAAATTATGGTCATTTGTTTGAGGGGAGTCGTCACTATGAGAAATAGACTGCAAAAATCCTGTGCCTCTCTGTGCTGCGTGTGTAAAAAGATGCACCTGTTTTGTCGGGAAAGAGTGCACAGGCTCTCTGATTGGTGGATTCAAATTCAGCTGCTCCCAGGCTGACCTAGAAACTTACTTCTCTCTCCCTGTGTGTGTGTGTGTGTGTGTGTGTGTGTGTGTGTGACAGAGAGAGAGAGAGAGAGAGAGAGAGAAAGGCTTTTAATGGGATGACCTCATTCTAAGCTTCAAATTCAATATATTTAGACTGGTTGACTGAATTGGATCTTGTGTGTGTGTCTCTCTGTGCATGTGTGTTTCCTTATGTGTACATATTTCTGATTGTGTGGCTGTTATATATTTTTTTTGCTGATTTTTTTCATTTAACAAGTATATTTGAGGGACCCTCAGCATGTTCAGCATTTTTTCAGCTGTCCATTTTGCTTTTCTGATTTTTCTGTTTAACTTATTACTATTGTGCTAAATCATACTATTTCTGCTTTTTATAGGATTTGTGCTTAATATAGTATTTCTGCTTTTTATAGGATTTGTGCTTAATATACTATTTCTGCTTTTTATAGGATTTGTGCTTAATATAGTATTTCTGCTAAATGTAGTATTTATGCTTAATCATACTATTTCTATATATTTCTGCCAGGCAGCCAATCCTCTGTGAGGACTCAGACACATATCACATATCAGGGCCTGCACGGCCTCCCAGCCAGCCAATCATATCTGAGGTTTTCCGTTTCCTCTCTCGTCATATCTCAGCGACGGATGTACATAGAGCAATGAAAATCGCAGTCAAAGTACACCAAAGTCCGCTGATTCACCCAGTACAAGAATTATGCTTCTAGTCCACCTAGTTTTTGAGTTACACAACATTTTGTACCTCCAAAAAACGGCGTTTGTCGCCTCTCACCGCGATCTAATTCTGACTGCTCATCACCCTGTTTTTCCAAAGCGGCTGCTCTCTTTCCCAGTGGCGCAGTTGGTAATGACACGGGTCTGCAAGCCAAAGATCGTGGGTTCGATTCCACCTTGGTCAACATGTTTTTTTCCCTACAAATTAATACACTGTCACAGACCAGTAATTCATATTCATCATTTATTACAATTCTGCAAACTTTTATGATTTTACCAGCTTTTCTAATATGGACCTTCTTGTTAACACTCCATGGCACAAATACTCTTCCCTTTAGGCTATTTCTCCCATTTTAAAGTATTACTCCTCCATAATTGTAATTCTGTTAAATCAAAGTACTTTTACTACATCTTAGTACTTCTGCTCATTCATAGTATTTCTGCTAAATCATAGTATTTCTGCTACTTTTTGGTACTTGTGCTAAATACAGTATTTCTGCTAAATCATACTATTTCTACTATATTATATTTTTCTTTCTAAATATAGCATTTCTGTTATATAATTATATTTCTACTATGTTATAATATTTGTGCTAAACCAGAGTATTTGTGCTGAAACATAGTATTTCTGCCAAATGATAGTATTTCTGCCAAATTATAATATTTGTGCTAAAACATAGTCTTAATTTAAAATTACAATATTCATAGTTCATCACAGTGTCTCTGGTAAATCACAATATTTCTGCTCTGTTGTACTATTTTTCTAAATCATAGTGTTTCTGTAATGTTTAAGTATTTTTGGCTAAATATATTCTTTCTGTTATCTTATACTATTTCTCCTAAATTCTTGTATTTTTGAGAAGTTATCATGTTTCTGGTAAGTTACAATATTTCTGCTAAATTCTGCTATGCTATTGTATTTCTGCCAAGTATTATGTTTCCTCTAAGATATTGCAGTTCTGCTAAGTTATTCCATTTTAGCAAACTTCTTTTGCTTCTGCAAAGTTTTTACAATTTCTGCAACTTTTCAGCTTTTTCAGCTACTTTTTGCATACAGCTTCAGCTTTAAGCATCCACACTGCATTTTCGCAGGAAATGCAAATTTTTCTAGTTGTATTTGACTTTAAAACATGTTGTATGACTACTTTAGGCTTGGTGTTTGATCACAACTGTTTTAATTTCATGTCACCTGTTATTTGACTGCTACCTAATGTGGAGATCAGGGAAATATTTTACTGCTACTATTCATAACCATCATTACCATTACATTAATTATCATTTCATCAAAGCATTTATTCAATAGATTACACATGTTCTTAGTTAAGATTATTACACCTATCACAGAGAGCTTCTGTCTGGTAAAAGGTCAGAAGC
Organism: Diplotaxodon limnothrissa; assembly: GCF_057381915.1. Lineage (NCBI taxonomy): Eukaryota > Metazoa > Chordata > Actinopteri > Cichliformes > Cichlidae > Diplotaxodon > Diplotaxodon limnothrissa. The sequence goes on from NC_140602.1 coordinate 28,355,719, forward strand.
GTCAACGGGCGGGGTGAGGCCGAGTGCATTTTGAGGTCGAGACACACACACACACACAAACAGTAGTTAGACTCATGTTTAGATAAGAGTTCAAATAATAGTTTGCAAAACCTTTTAACTGTAAGATTATGTCTGCCTAAGGGACAGTTTGTTCCAGGAGATAAGCAAGAGTTAGAAGATTAATAGGAAGCACCTGGCCTCGAGACGGAGAAGATGTCCTTTTAAATGTGTCAAAAGTCGTCAACAGAACATTTGTGGTTTTTAAACTTGTGCATGTATTGTATCTGCTTTGACACATGAGGGGGCGTCATAAATAATACCCTGATGTTATAAAAACAACTGCTTGTGTATTATTGGGCGGAGATCAATGCTGTCTGTGTGCAATGTTCATCTCCCCACGTGTGTGTTCATTAAAATCATTGTTTGACTGACTCTCCTGGACCAATTGTTGTTTTTTGTGCTCACCCTCAATATTTGAACCCGTAACACTAACTTGAGCATTGTGCCTCACGTTAGGGAGTGTGTAGTTTAGTTTTTTTGTCCGATAACTTTGGAGAAACTTAGGCACCATTTTTACTGGCCTACTATGCCTAAAGATGTGGAATAATTTTGCTGCCACTCCAATTTTAAAGCATAGAGGAAATCTGGCTTTCCCAGTTGGAGCGCCCAGACTTCAGAATAACTTGCCACTTCAGAGTCTATACAGTCTTTCAAATTGCATATTAAAACTCACTTTTAATTCAAGTTCAGTTTGAGTACCATCAGGCTTGTTTTATCTTTGTTTGCTTTGTTTACATGTTAAATATATTGTCATTGCCTCATCATGTCTCATTTTTCTGTATTTGCTTTTCTATTGTGTTTTCTTGTTCATTAAGTAATTGTGAAGCTTTGGAAAAAGGATGGTATTAGTTATACTAAAATAAAGAAAATATTAAAAACAGCATTAATTGTGAAAGATTAAAATGGTAACTATGTGCATTTTAAAACTGACCTCACATATGCTTTTTGTTTTCTCAAATTAGTACTCCACACTATGGACTGTTCTCAGTCCAGCTATGGTTCCCCTACTGCTCTGCACACACAGCAACCTGCCACAGCTCAATATTCCATCTGCTACACGTTCAGCCTCCAAAAATTATTCATCTTTTATCTAACTATCGTCCACTAGTCACTATGGTATTGACAACTGATCGCTAATATGGATAAATATTGGATAATTACTAATAGATAAACACCTCTCATAACCAATATTATTCATTCCTCCCTGAACACTGGGATTGTTCCTGAAGCACTGAAAAAGGCTTCTGTTATTCCAACTCTCAAAAAGCCTGGTGCAGACCCCAATAACTTTGATAATCTTCGCCCTATATCAAATCTCCCCTTTATTTCAAAAATTCTTGAAAAAGTTGTCGCCGCCCAGCTTCATTTACATCTCAATGACCATAATCTCTATGAACAATTTCAATCTGGTTTCCGCCCCAATCATAGCACAGAAACTGCTCTGTTAAGAATTACCAATGACCTTCTGATGGCAGCTGATTCTGGTCTCCTATCCATTCTCATCCTTCTTGATCTTAGTGCGGCATTTGATACCATTTCTCACAATATTCTCCTGAACCGGTTAGCTTCCATCGGTATTAGTCATACCCCACTTACCTGGTTTACCTCCTATCTCTCAGACCGCACTCAGTTTATCCAACTTAAATCCCATTCTTCAACTCTCTATCCTGTTTCTGCTGGTGTGCCCCAGGGTTCAGTATTGGGGCCTCTTTTATTCATTATTTATATGCTTCCTCTTGGTTATATATTCCGAAAATATAATATAAATTTTCACTGTTATGCCGATGACACCCAGCTCTACCTTTCCTCTAAACCCAATTCATCCCTCCCACCTACCTCCCTCTCAGACTGTCTTATTGAGATTAGATCTTGGTTCTCCTCCAATTTCCTCAAACTTAACAGTAATAAAACTGAAGTTTTACTTGTTGGTACACCATCTATCTTAACCAAATCCCACAGCTTTTCCATTAACGTTGAAAATTCTCCCACCCTTCCCTCCCCTCAGGTTAAGAGTTTGGGTATCATACTTGATAATACTCTTTCATTCCAGTCTCACATTAATTACATAACACGGTCTGCTTACTTCCATTTACGTAATATTCACCGACTCCATCCCTTCCTCACTCCCCATGCTGCTGCCATCCTTGTCCATAGTCTTATTACGTCCCGTATTGATTACTGTAATTCCCTCCTATTTGGTCTCCCTAAAAAGTCCCTTCATAAACTTCAACTTCTTCAAAATTCTGCAGCTCGGGTCATAACTTACACTCCGTTAAGTGCTCATATTACCCCAGTTCTTCAGCAGCTTCACTGGTTGCCCATAGAAGCCAGGATAAATTTTAAAATCTTACTTCTTACATACAAGTGTATCCATAAATCTGCTCCTTCATATTTGTGTGACCTACTCCATATCACCACTGTTTCCCGCCCTCTCAGATCATCATCTGCTATTCATCTTACTGTTCCGTCCTCACACCTTATTACTATGGGGAACAGAGCTTTCAGTCGCTCTGCTCCTCGGCTCTGGAACTCTCTTCCTCCTGCACTAAGAAATATTGACTCCCTCTCCATATTCAAGACACAGCTCAAAACACATCTGTTTAAACTGGCTTATTCGCTTTAATGCTGATTTTATTTGTTGTCACGCTCTGTTTTGTAATTTTAACTTATTTTATGTATTTTATGACTATTGTTCCTTTTATTAATTGTGTTTTTTTTTGTAAGGTGACCTTGGGTTTCTGAAAGGCGCCCTCAAATAAAATGGAGTTGAGACAAAGCTGTGTGAAAGGCATTAGCCATGTTGCTCGGCGATAGCATAATATTCTGTTTTAGCTAGCTGAAAGGTATTGTTTGCAGGCAAATACCACAGCCTTGAAAAAAAAGCTTGCATGTGAATTTTCAGTCAAATTTTTGGTCAAATACACCTAAAACAATGTCTAGAATGTGAAATGTTGGTATAATGGTGCTACTTGAAGCCTGAAAATGATCTCCCATAAAAAAAAAAAAACCGCGCAAACAGCAGTAGCAGATGTCCTGACTGGGTTCTACGTTAGCATTTAGATCCCTCCAGAGTTTTGTGCACACGGTTTAGGTAAAAATGAAAAAGGTTGAGGCTTTACATTTAGTTCAGTATTACCTGTTGCCTGTGTCCTTGTCTTTTGGGAAAATACTTTACACAAGTAATGGCTCAAAGAGAATTCTTTTTTTTTTACTGTGCTGCAATTGATTTGTGCCACTAATTTTTATTCAATCTCCGCACAGGATATGCTTGTGAAGATGGAATATGGGGAAGAGCAGAAGTTCGTTGAAGTTCCACAAAGTGATGAATGAAGGACATGCATATTGTATTAAAGAAATAAGTGAGAGAATGCTGTTATTTGCATTTACCAGCTCACCTATGTCAGACCTTTTGATAAACAACATTCTAATGAAAGTGAGAACATGTATACTGTTACATCTTTCAGAAAATGTTTTGTGGTGCACAGTTCAGAATAAATGTTTTTCAAAAACCATTGCGTCTTTTTAGTAAATGTTTATTTCCAAAAGAAATTTCTAGAAGTTCAGAACAGTAAAATTCCCGCTTTTTAGAATTAATTAGAAGAAAACTCTTACGTAGTTACACTAAAATACTCTTTGAGAGTTAATATATAAACTCTTAACACCTAGTTAGCATTAGTAAGTGTTAAATTATCAACTCCAGACAGATTTGGTGTTTAACACTAAATCAGAGTTAACGTACCAACTCTCCAAAAAGAGTTAAATTAACACTCTCTGGTGTGGACCCATATAGACACTTTAATAGTGTTGAAATCAAATCTGACAGTGTTAATTTGGACATGCCAGAGACAAACTTAACACTACAGCTGCAACTATCTTACTTAGGTTTTAATGTTGATTAATATCTAAGCATTGACTTTTTGAAAACCCAACCTTAAATATGTTGGCAATACATCGCTAAGTAGCTTATTATTTTAATGTATCTGACTGATTTCACTGGGTGACATTAATTCACGGGGCACATTCCTCATAAAGCAGATAAGACAGTTACAGACAGTTCCATCACACTGGAAAAAAGTCTTAAGCGAATGTGAGTCCAAATGGTGTGTGTCTCTATGTTAGCCAGGATGTACCCTGCCACTCGCCATGTGGCAGAGCAATAGTTCTCAAGGCCTTCTGAAGGCCAAAGTTTTTCTTTGGTTACTTTTTCACTCATTTTTTAGTCCAGTCCATGATGATTTTCAGAGGGATGGGTTTCTTGTTTGTTAAACCACTTAAAACCGACACATGATTTAAAGGCAAAAACACCTAACTCAAGAGATGAATGAATTATGGGTCTATGCATAATACAGAACCTAGCAAAGAACCAATTTTAAAATATAATATAAAAAGCTAATAACTAATAACTAGTTATTGGCTAATAGCTATTAGCCAACCAGGCAAGATATGCAAGTTATTGGCTAATAGCTATTAGCCAATAACTTGCATATCTTGCCTGGTATGCATTACATTAGAAAAAGTCTTTTTGAGGAAACTGGACAAGTGGAGGACAAAAGAAGTGGCAAGCCTAAAAATAAAAAAAACAAATCTACAACAGATGAACACTATGTTTTCCATTTTTCTCCTCAACACTAGGGCTGTTCGATATAACTATATATATATCAGATGATGATATAAAAACGTCTATCGTTTCATTTTACGCTATCGTTTGTTTCGTGGTGTCGCAAAATAAACTGTTTACGGCAATATTTTTTAATCGTTTTGATGGTCACTGTAGTGGCTATATTAATTTCTTAAAGTTCTCTCTTTCTCTTATATTTTATATAACCACACTACAGACGGACAAGCGCCTGTTTTTATGCGTTGTCGTTAGCAACAACGACGGTAACACCATCGCGTGTCCGCTTGTTTATGTTTCACATAAACCTTTCACAATAAAGCTCAAGATCCTGTTGAGACTTTTCAAAATAAACTGAATCACGTGAAAGAGCAGATTATTTACAGATGAGAATTAAAAAAGAGCCGCCAGGTGCTAAAAAATAAACCTTAGACTCAAACGTTAGAACAGGCTTTTCCCCGCAGCACGCCGTGTAATAAATACTCACAAAAAAAACGGCGCCCTTTACAACTTATGTCTAAAAATGTATTGTTTCATGCATCTGTTAAAACACTCGACTCCAGCTACATGATGCGCAGCTGGAAACACTTTACGCAAGACGAGATTCACAGAATTTACAGAAAATGTTACATTTTTGTGATTTATATCGTTATCGGGACGATAGATATTTTATATCGGGATATGAGATTTTGGTCATATCGCATAGCCCTACTCAACACCATACCTAACCAACACCTCATCGTCTCCTCTGTTCACTTAACCTACATGTCCCTGAGGACACTCTCTGCCACTTCATCTAACAACTTCTGCATCCAGTAATGCCATTTCTGCATGCATGTACATTTCCAGAATTCCATATTCTTTTCTAACCGACATCCAACCTGTGGGTCAAATGCACTAACAATATTCACACCTTCATTTTCCAGCTTCAAATTCATGATGCTGTCTGACACTATTCTTTCAAGATTACCCCTACTCCTTTCCATTTGCTCTCTACAGCAAAGTAGAACAGTCCAAATCCAGTGCTACTGACCTTGCTACCCTTCCACCTGGCCTCATGCACACACAATAACTCACTCTTCCTTCTCTCCATGTCAGTGAGCTCTCTCTCTTTACCAGTCATAGACCCTCCTTTTAAAGTCCCAACTCTCCCCTCCATAATCACATACCTTACCCCTTTCCTTTCCCTAATCTCTAATAATCTATATAAAAACATAGGGATTACCATGGTAAACACAGATCTAGAACCCTGCAAGTGGGCTTTATATTTCTACTTAAATGACACATCAATACAGCATGTGTTTTGAAATGCCAGCACAACTTGACTTATTCATGTCTTATGTGGGCAGCACGGAGGTCAGCAAGAAGGTCCTGAGTTCAATTACACCATCAGACCGGGGTCGTTCTGTGTGGAGTTTGCATGTTCTCCCCGTGTTTGCATGGGTTCCCTCCAGGTACTCCGGCTTCCTCCCACCGTCCAAAGACATGCAGTTTGTGGGGATAGGTTAATTGATTAATCCAAATTGCCCATAGGTGTGAATGCGGGAGTGAATGTGAGCGCTGTCATGTGGCTGTCTGTCTCTGTGTGTTAGCCCTGCAACAGACTGGCGACCTGTCCAGGGTGTACCTCGCCTCTCGCCCTAGGACAACTGGGATAGGCTCGAGCACCTATCCTGAAAAGGATAAGCGGAAGCGAATGGATGGATGGATGGATGGATGCCTTATGTGTTGCTGACTGAAGTAGAGGACAAGGCCCCTGAATAACAGACGGGGGTTGGAGTAATGTTGTAAGCAGGTCTTAGTGACAGACAAAAATTAAGAAACTCACGCTGGTCCTGAAGTGGGAAGTGTACAGTTCTGGATGGATCTCGTACTCAATGGGGTCATAGATGCCGTCACTCTTTCTTACAAGGTGGTGGTGTCGGCTAAGGACGGTGGCATACACTTTGGTCATATCTGGCAAGAAAACATACAGTTTGCTCTAGTTAAATTACATAATATAACTTAATGATAGTGATAAAAACGAACAAACACAATTGCATAATAAAAGGTTGTAGGAATACAGTTAGCTTTAGCCATAAATTAGTATATATCTAATCTTAATGTCACATTAATGATTCTAGTAATATTTTGACTTAATCTTTAATGATAATACAGTGAACTGACTTTGAATCCTAATAATTAGAGAGGTTTACTGTGGTGCAGGGCTCTAGACTAACTTTTTGCCATGGGCGTACCGGTACGCCTAACTTTAAAAAGTTAGGCGTACCGGCACAAAAGTTAGGCGCACACAAATTTTATAATAATTTATATAATATAATGTGTTTTTCTGGATACACTGTGCTTTTTCAGCATTCAAAGACTGATGACACCGTGTCAGAGCACTGGCTATGAATTTCAGAAGGATCAGGCCTTAACTTAACAGAAAAGTGAGCAATAGTTCTTTTCCTATTGCAGCTACATCCACTTCTGTCGTGCCTAGGCTGCTCACTAGGGCTGGGTATCATCACTGATTTCTATAATCCATTCGATTCCGGTTTTCAAAGTCCCGATTCGATTCAACTTAGCCTCAGACAGTCAGAAATATTATAATTCTGATCATTTATCAGTACTGACTTCATCAGAATTGTGAAAATCACAGCAGATGCCTTTGTGTGAAAGTAACTGAGAATAAAACACAGAAAAACATGAAGGAGATTTTCCTGGTCTGGCTTTTTATAGCAGATAACCTTAAAAATATTCTACAATGTTCTGCATATAAAGTTTAAATTTCTTCAGTATTGAACAACAGAAAAAACAGGCTTTCTTGTCCGAGGTCATTTAAGTGAAAAAAAGAAAAAGAAAAGAAAAAGACAGCAGCCGACAGCGCTGTAAACAACGGTAGACTGGTGGGTAATAAGTGAATGAATAATACAGAAAACAGAGATTGGAGACAGGAAACTGTTCTTGAAGTACAGAGAGAGATAGAGAGAGAGCTAGCTGTGCATGAAGTGTGATTTTAATAGTCGTGGAAGCAAAACAGCAAAATTCATGACGACATTGATCAAATGTGAAGCGCAGTTTGCTGCTTCTTTTGCTGCTGGCTCGGTGAATTTTGGTTGGAGAGACAAAACCTGCAGCTCAGAATCAGCGCAAAAAGACGTAAACACAGCGCGGACCGGACACATCAGAATCGCTAAGCTCCGACAGCGTGTCCGTCTACGGGCCGTCGGGTGAGAAAGCCAAGAAAGACAAAGTTGATTCTGATGCGTCGGTCCGTTCTGTGTTTACGTCTTTGTGTGCAATCCGTGTACCTGCTCTCATTTGCTGTTTGGTTGTTGTTGAAATGGTTTTGTGAGCTTTAATCTGAGAATCTGGCGTTTCTGGCAAAACACAGTTATATTTAAAAGTCGATTCAGGATTTAATGATTTGATATCGCTTTATTCAAGCTACTCACCTCCCACTTCCACCTGCACTTTCAACTGGACCACGGCCAATCAGAGAGGTCCCGCCCCTGACTATCTCTGATTGGTTTAGTCCACGATAGGGGCAAAATGTGTGTCTGTTGTTGACCACAGGGAAGGTTGCAGATTTTTTTTCTTTCTTTTTTTTTTTTGCTACCCGCCAGTTGCAACCAAATTTTTTTTTTTTTTAGTCGCACCACTGAAAAATTTGGTCGCATTTGCGACCAAATTGGTCGCACTCTAGAGCCCTGTGGTGGGATGTGGAGTTGTGTGTGGTGTGGAACAACAAAGGTAGATGGAAAGCTGCTCTCATAAAAGCAAAGGAAAACACTGCAAATAAATATCACTTGACTTGCCAACTTGCAACTAACCAGGGAACATCATTCATGTCTCACAGACTACAAGGACTGTACGAATTACTGGCATTAAATGTGTTCGGACCAACTTCTACCACCCTCAGACTGATGGGGTGGTGGAACGGCTGAATGAGACTTTAAGCTCCATGATTCGCAAGGTCATTTACGCGGATGAACACAATTAGGATTGCCAGTTAGACCCTCTTTCGTTTACAGTGAGGGAGGTGCCCCAGAGTTTCATGGGATTTTCTCCCTTTGAGTTACTGCTCAGCAGAACTACACTACTGCCCCTTGTGATGTGATAGCTCTGTTTGAAAAATCTTCACCGAGCATAACACCCCAGTAGATCTCAGACCCAGCAACAACCTCAGACAACAAAATGGAAAATCACTGGAAAAAAAGAAAAGAAAACAATGTTGTGTATGTTATATGATGAGCAGTTCTCAGACCAATACATAGGAGGGACGAAACAACCACTCCAAAGGTACGTAGCGCCACAAGAGAGATCCAGGTCTTTAGGACAAGATTCAGCTATAATTTCACTTCAATGAGGGGACACACTGTTTTCATGATGCTAATATTCACATTTTGGACAGAGAAGATGGATGGTTTCAGAGAAGAGTAAATGAGTAAATGGATATCCACTGAATAGAGGTAGTGACCTACAACACCAAACAGGTGCCACCTATAATACAGTCCTGAGATCATTTTCCAAGTGATTCACCTCTAATTCACACTTTGTCTCATGGGATCCTAATGACTCACATGATGACAGAACGGGTCAGTGACTCTCAGTATCTCAAAGTTGACAACCCCACAAAAACAGGGATAGAGATGACAGACGTTTTATTATCATCATCTGGTATATTTTGTCATATCCCACAGCCCTAAAATAAATTGACAGATATTTTGTTTTTTTAGGTTCATGACTTTCCAATTTATTCACAGAGGCAAAAATAAAGGAACATAGTAAAAGTTTGGTTAATAGTAAGAACTTTTTGATCAATGTAGAAATTTATAAATGTTCTTATTTTCTAAACACATTTCATTTGTAATATAATCTGTAAGCAATGTTTAATTTAAGTCCTTGTGCTTTTTGTGGTATCCATGTTTTTCCACATTCCAAATAACAAGATCAGACAGACCATTTCCCCAAAGAACTTGTGTGTTTAAAGTGCTACAACCCACCACGGTCACTCCAACAGCTGAAAATTGCATGATGCTCAAAATATTTCATACCTCCTGTTTCAGAGACGTCCTTCAACTCGTGAGGTTCAACATATTCAACAGGAAGCTCGTTGATGATGTCTTGGGCTCCCTGCAAGAAAGAAAAAAGATGCATAAAATGAAACATTCATCACAAAATCCTCCTTAATGTATTTTTTCTGAGTGTTTGGTTGTGTCTAAGGTTTTGTACCTTGGAGACATTTCCTGTTCCAGTGAAGCAAAATGTGAGGGGTCCAATGGATTTGGGCATAAGCCCCATTGAAATTTCATACCCACAATCCCTGACTGCTTGGATGGCCTGGCTTACATTCCTATAGTTATGAGCCATACCAATGTGCTGGATATGAATCATGTGGAGAAAAGGACATCACATGTGAACTCTTTATAAGGACAAAGTTGTTTTTAACATTTTTTTGAAATGATAAAGAATGTCCACTCTTACCATAAACGGAGTGTGGTGGCCGAGAGCCAAGAAGCGCAGCCCCAATCCATGCAAAATGTTAATCATTCCTGAAGAAAAAGAAAGAGATTCATTTACTTCAAAAAGAACAATTTACTAAATAATAACACACAAAATAGTAATTTATAATGTGGTCATCATAAACGATTAAAATGACAGAAATATTTATAAGACAGAAAAACTGGTCATTAATTTAAGGTTAGAGGGTGATTTTTAGTATTCTGTGCCATTTAAGCTCCCATGACAGACTAACTATTGTATGCTGTATAAAAATACAGGCCATTCAAAATGGCTCAGTATGTATTTGTAAAAGCTTGCCTTACACCATCAAACTCTCATCTACCATAGAAAACCATCTTATGTATGCAAAATTATGTTCTTAATTGTCTTCTAGTTACATGACTTACAGCTAGTTGTATATAGTTTTGGAGGGAAATCATCTACAAGAACCAGAATAAACAGCTTTTTCTATCTGATTTCTCAGATCTTTTGTCCCGATTTAGGTTCAGATAACATAATTATAAAGTCCAGCAAGGGCCAGGACAGTCTCCTAAAGATGATTCAGCTGCAGGATTGGGGTGCCATCTGTGCAGATCTTGCTCAGGAATGGCAGCAAGCAGTTGTGAGTGCATCTGCACACTCAGTGAGCTGAAAACTCTTGGAGGATGGCCTGGTGTCAAGAAGGGCAGCAAATAAGCCACTTGTCCCCCCTAAAAATATCAGGGACAGGCCGATATTCTGCAAGAAGTACAGTGAGTGGACTGCTGAGGACTCAGGTAAAGTCATTTTCTCTGATGAAGCCCCCTTCTTATTGTTTGGGGCATCTGCAAAAAGGATTGTCCAGATAAGAAAAGGCGAGCACTACCATCAGTCCTGCCTCAAGCCAACAGTAAAGCATCCTGATACCATTCGTGTGGGGTGCTGCTTTTCAACCAAGGAAGTGGGATCCCTCACAATTTTGCCAAAAAACACAGCCATGAATAAAGAATGGTGCCAAAACATCCTCCGACAGCAACTTCTTCCAACCATCCAAGAACAGTTTTGTGATGAACAATGCCCTTTCCAGCCTCTGATGGAGCACCGAAGTGACTGAAGTGATAATAACTAAGGGGCTCGGGGAATAAAACATTGACATTTTGCATCCATGGCCAGGAAACTCCCCAGACCTTAATCCAATTGAGAACTTGTGGTCAATCCTCAACAAGCAGGTTATGAAAGAATGGGTTGTGTGGGATTATAATATTATTTTATGCCATGTTAGACCCCTAATTAAAGATTGTGAATTATAGGGGGACGAGGCGGACGGGGCAAGGGTAAGTGACGGAAGTGACGGACAAGGTAAGCGACCCATGTTGTAGGTGACGTCAGACGCCGGAGATTTTGGCGGAGAAAAAGCAAATGGTAGCATAGAGTTTAACAAAGGTTTTTCAAGCTTCAGTATTACCAAATATACTAATCAATTGTCATATAACTAACAACATCTGTTTTATCATCTCTAACACCCTGGAGGACAACGGGGAGAGTTTAGACGCTCTCCAAGATTACATCGACCGCTGTTTTCAAGATTTAGTAATGAATAAGGCCCAGAGTGCATCTTCCCCGGCCAAAATTGAGACGCCGTCATCGAAGAGATGTCGCCCGGCAGACTCCCCCGGTACAACATCGCCTGCCGGCAAAGACATCGCAGACATCCTGGAGTCAATCGACAAGCGATTGTCCAGTTTCGATGCGAGGCTGTCCCTGGTGGAGATTTTACACCGGGAATTTAAATCTCTGAGAGAATCCCTGGAATTCAGCCAGCAGCAGGTGGAAACGCTTGCCGCTGAAAATGCCACGCTACGGGAGTCAGTCAAATCTCTCACCGATAACGTGACCCAGCTAAACATTGAAAATAAAAAAATAAAAGAGTCCGTTATCGATCTACAAGCCCGTAGCATGAGAGATAATCTTGTGTTTTCTGGTATTCCAGAAACTGCCGGAGAGGACGCAGAGGCAACGGTGAAAAGCTTCATTAAAATCCACCTGAAGCTGCCGGAGGACACCGTAAAGAACATCAACTTCGATAGAGTACATCGCTTGGGGGGCGTGCGGTCGCGGACCGGGAGACCACGGCCTATTGTGGCCAAATTCGGTCAATTCAAACAGAAGGAACAGGTGAAGAGTCGCGGCAGAGAGCTGAAAGGAACGGACTTCAGCGTGAACGACCAGTTCCCCAAAGAGATCCTGGAACGACGCAAGGTCCTGTTCCCAGTTCGACGTAGCTTCATCCAGAAAGGCTCCCGTGCTGTCATCGCCGTGGACTGGCTCTACGTGGACGGACAGCTCTACCGCGACCCCGGCACCACACCGTGGTTATATTGACTGCACTCCAGATAAGAACCCGCTACACTCTTTTCTTATTCATTCACACTTTCTCTTTTAACATGGGTTTAACCTAGTAATATCAATATGATGTCATAGCAGATATAACACCGTCACCCTCCGTCATTGTTTTAATTGGAATGTTTCCGTTTCGTTTCTTTTTTGTTGTTGTTGCTCACAGTTCATGTGGTTTCTTTCTTTCTCTTGTCTTTCACTGCTGTGATCACCTACTTCCCCACTCACCTACAAACAACACCCTCTATTTCTCCATATTTTCACACCACGATCACGCAAACACATCAGCTCAACGGCAGCACATTCACAACAGCCTCACAGCACGCACAGACTTGCAGGACACATAAGCAAGCCACGCTTGTTCATATTAGTGAATATTCACACACATAGTCAGACTTATGGAGCCTCTCACCACACTTCTTTTTCTCTTTCTATTTACAAACAAGGGATGTTTCCACATTCTCTCCACCTGTCTAAACGAAACACCCAGCATACTTCATTAGACATACACACACAATTATGGGCATGCTGAGGTTTGTCACATGGAATGTAAATGGAGCTGGCTCCAGAGGAAAGAGGTTAAAGATATTTAACCAGCTTAAAAAACTACAGGCAGATGTTGTTTTATTACAAGAAACTCACAGACCTGTCACAGGTTTAAACGAACTTAAAACACCTGAGTTTCCTAACGTGTTTGCAGCCTGTTATAATTCTAGACAACGGGGAGTAGCAATTTTAATACATAAAAATGTTAATTTTACAGTACTCGATACAGTTATAGATCCAGAGGGTAGATTTCTAATTATTAAACTATCAATATTGAACAAAAAACTATGTATTGTAAGTATATACGGTCCAAATGTTGATGAACCCTCATTCTTCCACGGATTTTTTAGTGCACTCTCTGAACACCTTGATTGCACACTCATTCTTGGCGGTGACCTCAACCTTGGACTAAATGAAGACATGGATAGGCTCAACACAACAGGAACTCAGCGCAATTGGCAGTCCACAAATATAATCAAACAGTATATGAGCGACTTTGGTCTTTGCGATGCATGGCGCTCTCTTCACCCCACCAGTAAGGAATATACTTTTTTCTCGCATGTTCATCACTCTTACTCTCGTCTGGATTATTTTTTGGTCAGCAGCTCACTGCTGTGTGACATTTCAGACACTGAGATTCATCCTATAGCTGTCAGCGATCATGCTCCTGTATCTTTAACACTAATGCACAAGAATAACACTACGCCAAGAAAAAACTGGAGATTTAATATATCACTACTTAAAGATGAAGACTTTATTAAATATTTTAAAAAGGAATGGACTTCATATTTAGACTTTAATGACACTCCCGGAATATCTGCTTCTGTTCTATGGGAAGCAGGGAAAGCTGTGATGAGAGGTAAAATAATTTCTTTCTCATCACACAAAAAGAAAGAAGAAAACAAAAATATTCAGGAATTAGAAAAAAACATCAAATCACTAGAAGAAGCCTACGCGTGCGACCAAGATCAGGAAACATTGAACAAAATATGCAAAACAAAACTAGAATTAAATGAAATTATTAATAAAAAAACACAATTCCTTATACAAAGACTTCGCTTGCAGAATTTTGAACACAGTAACAAATCAGGTCGATTTCTAGCTAACCAGCTAAAAATAAATAAAGAAAAAACAACTATATGTGCTGCTAAAGATTTATCGGGGAACACAATATATGATCCTGGAAGAATAAACAACATTTTTAGGGATTTCTATGAAACTTTATACTCACCACAAATAAACCCATCTAAAAATGAAATTGATCTGTTTCTTGACAACGTAACTCTTCCAAAATTACTAGATAGTCAAGCAATGGAACTGGATTCGCCACTGACGCCAAGTGAACTCCAGGAAGCCCTGATAAGTATGCCCAATAATAAGGCTCCAGGTCCAGACGGCTTCCCTGCAGAATTCTACAAAGAATTCTGGATAATTTTGGCACCAGTATTCCACGGCATGTTGCAGGAAATCGAGGAAAATGGCAGACTACCACCAAATAAGAATTCTGCCAACATTAGTCTCCTGCTAAAACCAGGCAAAGACCCTTTATTTCCCTCAAGCTATCGTCCAATTTCTCTTTTAAATGTAGACCTTAAAATAATCTGCAAAGCTCTCTCAAAGAGATTAGAGAAAATGACCCCCCTCTTAATTCATCCTGACCAAACTGGTTTCATAAAAGGTCGGCACTCCTCAACAAACACTTGTAGATTACTTAATTTAATAGACTACTCATACGATAAAAACATCGAAACCATAATATTATCTCTAGATGCAGAAAAAGCATTTGACAGAGTTAACTGGAAATTTTTATTCGCAACTTTACACAAATTTGGTTTTGGAAACTCTTTCATAAACTGGATAAGAATATTATACAATTCCCCAACAGCTCGTATCAGAACAAATGACCAGACATCCTCCAGCTTCTATCTCCTGAGGGGCACCAGACAGGGATGCCCACTCTCCCCTTCACTTTTTGCAATTTTTATCGAACCTCTAGCAGCAGCATTTAGACAGGCTACAACAATTAAGGGCATAAAATGTAAGAACATAGAACATAAAATCAGTCTCTATGCGGATGATGTGTTGCTTTTTCTGCAAAACACACAAACCAACCTCTCTGAGGTAATTACTTTAATAAACTGGTTTTCAAGAGTTTCAGATTATTCAATTAACTGGCCAAAATCTACAGTTCTCCCCATTAACTGCTCCTTCCATAATTCTTCCTCTGCCCCACTGCAATCCGGAAATATTAAATATTTAGGTATTAATGTCTCTCCTAAGCTTTCAGACTTAACTAAATTAAACCACATCCCACTTCTAAAGAAAGTAGAAGGCGATCTGACTAGATGGAAATCTTTACCCATATCACTCATGGGAAGGGTCGCCACTATAAAAATGATGATCTTGCCAAAAATAAATTACTTATTTTTGATGATCCCTAACAAACCATCACAAGATTGGTTCAGATCTCTGGATTCATATATTTCCAAATTCCTTTGGAAAGATAAACCCCCGCGTATCAGCTTAAAAACGCTACAAAGAACCAAGGATAGAGGAGGATTAGATCTGCCTAATTTTCACCAATACTTCTTAGCCAACAGGCTTCAGTTCATCTCAGAATGGTTAAAACATACCTTCTTAGTTGAGCCCTGGCTAGATGTTGAACAGGCACTATGCAAGGATCTAGAGATTTCAGACCTACCATTTATTAGCTCAAACATCAAAAGACATGAATGCTTTAAAAGTATCAACATCAGCTTTTCTCTGACAGCATGGTGGGAGTTTCTAAAAATAACGGAGTCTTCATTAATCCCATGCAAACGTACACCTATCTGGAATAACCCTGACATATTACAAAACAATAATATGATTAATTTCCCAGAATGGAGTTGTAAAGGAATTAAATACTTAGAACATATATTAGAGGGAACAGAATTTATTCCATTTGACAGACTAGTTGCACAATATGGGATCAACAAGACAAGATTTTTAGAATATCAACAAATTAAATCCATAGTAAAAAAGAAATTTAACCTCAGTCAAGTTGAATTACAAACACCACTAAGTGCGGCACATTTTCTTACTCTTAAATCCCCCAAATTATTATCTAAAATATACAGAACACTTTCTAAATTAGATGAATCAATATCCCTTCCTATTGCAAAGTGGGAAGCAGATTTATCAGTCAGCTTAGACCAAAACTTCTGGTCTCAGATTTGCTTAAAAACCTTTAAATTAATTAAAAATCCCAGTCTGCAATTAATACAATACAAAATACTACATAGAGTGCACTATACAGGTCATCGGATGTTCAAGATGGGCTTTACATCTTCCAACAACTGCTCACACTGTCAAGGCAATACACCAGACAATTACATCCACGCTCTTTGGTTCTGTCCACCAGTGCAAAAGTTTTGGCGCGAGATATGTGAAGACTTATCAAAGTGTCTGAAATGTAACATTCCAACCTCCCCCTTAGTGTGTTTACTGGGCAGCTTAGATAATGTCACTTCAGAAAAGAATATAGCCCATATGATTTTCACTGCCCTATGCATAGCCAAGAAAACAGTCCTCATGAACTGGAAAAATAAAAATAATCTTAATTCTAACCAATATAGAAATTATCTATTAGATTACATTAGTCTTGATACAGCCTCTGCCACCACATCAGATCAGTTGCTCTGGACTCCTTTTATCAGCTCCATCACCTAGTGGGGGTGGGGGGTCATAATTTGGTCCCGCCTTCACTGTTGTGATTGGTGTGGGGGTAGGGACAGGCTTAGGGCGTCGGGGGGTTCCCTGGAGGCATCTTCCTTGGGGGGCTCAACCCGGGGTAGCGGTCATGTCCGGTTGGGGGCTCTGTTGGCTCTCAGGTGACTGTTTCCTTGCGGCTGCGTGCAGCGGGGCTAGGGGAGGGTCTGTGCTGACGGACGTGGGTTACTGACCTGATAGCCTGGCTGGCCCTGGGTGGGTCCGGGATGGGCGTGAGGTTCTGGGGGCGCTCCGTCTCTGGGCTGGGGCCCGGGCCGGGCCTCGGGGGCTTGGATCCTGGTTGGTGTGTTGCCGGGGTTGTGGGCGGGTGGGTGCATGGGGGCCCGGCCCTGGAGCGGGGTGCCGCCGGTGCGTCGAACCACCTGGGGGGCTCTTCAACTGGTGGGGGAGATGGTCACATCTTGCAGGAGCTTTCCTCTCTTCAGGAACTCTCTCTGCAGGAGGGGGAGATACAGGAGAGGTGGAGGAAGATCTCAGCCTGGGCGTTTACTGTCTTATGTAGTCTGGAAGATGAGTGGATGGTGGGGTGGGTGCAGTTTTCTCTGTGGTGGGGTTGGGTGGACTGTCCCGGGCTCTGTGGGGCCGGGAGGCGCTGCTGCACTGGGCCCCGGTCTGGATGGGCCTGGGCCCCCTTTCCCTGGCGGGTCGCGGAGTGTGGGAGTGCCTACTGGGGTCAGCGGGGGAGCTGGCCCCAGGGAGGGGTTACCTGCCCCTCCCTTCCTTCCCTCCCCATCTCCAGCTGCCTCTCTCTTCCCGCTCCACCACAACCACCCACACATGCAGGGCCTTGGAGTAGGGGTATGTCACCAGGGTGCAGAGGAGGCTACCACCCCCTCTGTCCCCTTCTGGCTGCCTCTGCCTCAATTTTATCCCACAACTTAGACATTCACATTATTCACACTCTCATTACACATACATATAGGATCTTGGGGGTGGGCACAATCACGGAGTCCAAATTACCATCAGGGTGTACACCTCACCCCTGGCGTCGTTGCCCACCTCTCAATTTTAAATACACTTAGACATTGAGGGCTATCAGGAGGGACTATGCGCTTACCTGCTGCTCCTTGGCAGGTAGCTCCATGCCCTCCTGGGTTTTAATTGCACCTTAGAACACACATGCATCAACACTACAATGAGCGGGTGGAGGGAGGTTTGGAGTCTTCTCCCACCCCCATTCTCTGCGGCCTGCTGGAGCGGGAGGGCTAGGTGGAGTTCGCCGTCCGACTGCGGTCTGGAGTGTGGGGCCTCCCTGCTGCTACGGAGTCGGGGTGGTCTGCCTCTCCCCACCGCAGGGAAAAGGGTAACACCACCTGGGTCTGGGTGCAGTTCCCCCCTCCAGGAGCAAGGGTACCTAGACCCGGTTTGTAGAGTACGCTTGGGGAGTGTGATCGTGTGTACAGCGTCTCTTTATGTCTGTCTCCACGTTGGTTGAGTGTGGAGTGAGTGCATATGAGAGCATGAGGGGGGGAATGGATGTTTGTGTCTGTGTGTGCCTGTATGTCTGTGTCTATATGTCAGGTTGGGTATCAGACGCCACCTCTCTGGGGACACCTCAGGCCCTCCAAGGTTTGGAGGCCTATCTCCACCTACCACCACTTCCCCTGCCGGTGGCGGACTCCCTCAGGTGTCGGTGCGTTGGTGGTTCTTTGTGTCTGGGGGTGGGCGTCCAGGTACACACCGGCTCACTCCTTGGCGGCCGCTTATCGGGGCCTGGAGCCTGGGGCTCGCTCGGGCCCCTTCGGGGGTGGGGTGCCCCCGGCCTCTCGGCCTGGGGCTCGGTCACTCAGGCACAGCTGGCGGCCGGCGGAGCTCACGGGCGCGTCACTGCAACTCCCCCTGGCTTCTGCTCCGCGGCTGCTGAGTGAACCCTCATCTGGGACTCTCCTCAGCACTTACTGGAACAGTGGCGCGGCTGCCCCTCTGTTGGTCTTCCATGGTTTCTTGTGTTCTGGGGGCCTCTGGATGTCTGGAGTTTTGATCTCCTCCATACCTGCTTCACACCCTGGAGGACGGGGCTGTGGCCCCCCCACACTCCCTAGCAGATCGTTACATGGAGAAACCTTTGGAATACAAGCGCGCTGATCCACACAGGTATGCACACGGGTGTTCACTGCTCATAGACCCAAATTACACCTTTCTTGGCTGCTACTTCGAAGCACATCTGTCCTGCGTGCTGCACAACAACATTGAATATTTAGTATTTACTGCTGTTTACACTTAGCTAGATTAATGCGATGGTGTTGTGTTTAGTATGTTGCTTTGTTTTTTGTTTTTTTTGTCTTTTTTTGCTTGTTTTCTATTCTTCTCTCAACAGGTGATCCAGGAGATTTTTTATTTTTTTTCTCCCCCCCTTTCTCACTGTCCCTCTCCCCTTCTGTTTTTCCTTTCCTTCCTCTTTCTTTCTCCCTTTCCTATCTCTCACTCATGTCTGTCCCGTCTGTAACATCTGAAAATAAAATATAATAAATAATAAAAACAAAGATCGACCAAATGGACCAATACGGCAATGCCACGATGATCCATTTGGCAAAGTAAATCCATTGGGTATCCTTGTTGGTCTTCAGACAACAATTCTGATGGCTAAAGAACCAAATGGGACAGGCGAAAAAAAAAAAAAAAAAAAAAAAAAAAAAAGATTGTGAATTATTATGTAGTTTTAGTTTGCATTATTCTCCTGAATTAGAAGATGATAACTATTGCATTTGTTAAACTGATTTGCATTACATTAGACTGCTGATTTATTGTGAATGAATGATATTGTTTTATGATGCATTATACTGCTGAGTTATAAGAAATACTGTTCGCAGAAAGTCATCGCCTTATTTGTCTGATTAGAAGAGAACAGAACATACTGGAGTTTTCTGCCCCATCTCAGCAGGAGCAGATAAACAGGGAGCCAAGGTCGTAGCTTAGGCGCTGTGTGAGAGAAAGAATGTGAATGTTTAGGCTTTTATGATTAGGTGGGGGCCACTAGAGGCTATAAGAGTTTGACCAATGCTCCACCATTTTGAGATCTGATGCTGTCTGCGTACAGTGTCCATCTCCCACGCGTGTGATCATTAAAATCATCGTTTGACTCAACCCGGCCGGACCAGTGTTGTTATTGTGGTTTTTCCTCTTGTATCCATCCCCAATATTTGAATCCGTAACAGTTTGGGGGCTCCTCCTGTGGTATTGGGGTGGAAGTTGGAGGTTTGGACGGTCCGAGGTTGTCGAACGGACAGACACAAGCCAGTGGTCTGACGTGAGTGGGCATAAGCCGGCTTATACAAAGGTAAGGCACTACCTGTTGAATCTATTTCCAAAGTGTGCCAAATTGGACATGATAAAATTAAAGTCTACTCACTGAAATTACTGGTAGATGTCTGTTTTGATTTTGATGAAAAAAATCTCATGAGTTAATGCAGTTAGAGGCTGCTAAGAAATTGAGTTAGAGGCTCAAGTGTTTAATGCAGTTAGAGGCTGCTAAGTGTTTAATGCAGTTAGAGGCTGCTAAGAAATTAATACAGTTAGAGGCTGCTAAGAAGTTAATGCAGTTAGAGGCTGCTAAGAAATTGAGTTAGAGGCTCAAGTAGTTTGGTAGGGAATTGGTCATTTTGTGAGGTAGAGGCTCAATTGGTTATATGGTGGACCTGAGTTGGTCATGTTGTGAGTTAGAGGCTCCATTGATCACTAGGTTGCACCTGCCTCAGTCACACTCTTGTTTCGAGGAGTTGACTGCTGTTTCAAAGTGTTATAAATTATTATAGGACGGCAGTTAGAGGCTGCTAAGAAGCGCATAGCCCGGAGGTTACGCTCCCTCCTGGCCGTGGACGCGCGACTTTGACCTGTCGGCGAACAGGGTTAGTTCAGTTTGGCTTAACTGTGGGGTACAGGGCATCCTGGAATAAGCTAGGAGTTAGAGGCTCCTTACCGTGTTAAACGGTATCTGCGCTTTTTTGGACACTGTTAAATTGAGTTAGGGAGTTTAGAAATGAGGCCAGATACAGTTAGAGGCTGATACTGGTTAATTGATCACAAAAAAGTTGGACTTTCTTCGGTTGGACCCGTTAACTTAAATTTGTCAAAATTGTGTAGGCGCTAAAGCTGTCGGGCCTGACAGTGATTGTAAATATAAGACGTCTTTGTAATATAAAATAGAGTTGTGTGTGAGACGAGACTGTGTGTGACGACAGCGCACTGCAGCGCTGCGAGCTATTTTTAGACTGTGAACATGCAAATGAGGTGGCTGCTGTGAAGCGCACAGAGGACTTTTGCTTGCTGTTTAGCGTGTTTTTGAGTTTTATAATTATGATTTGCAAATACTGTTAAAGACCTGTAAATAAGACGCTGATTTTGCTGATTATAATATTACAAATAAGGTTTTGAATGACTAGGGTGAATGTTTGATGTTTGGCTGGGTTTTGATATAGAAAAGACAAATCGTGCATGATTTAGACCGGCACTTCAGTCGGCAGGGTAAGATTGAGTGATAAATACAGCTGTGATTTGTTTCAGTTTTGTGGTGTGAAGCAGGATTTATAAGATTTTTAAGTGACTCTTGGTTCAGTTCAATAATATAGGCAGTTACATTTGATTTATGGTTACGATTATTACTGGTTTTATACATTCATATTAATGGAGGATTGTGACAGAGTGTGGAGAGAGGACGTGAAGACGGCTTTGCAGCTGCTGGAGTGAGTAGCTGTGTGTGTGACAGGAACTCTGCATGCCCATAGAAGGCAACTGCCTGACTGTGTGAAGTATACACCCAGAGAGAGAGAGAGAGTTAAATCTAGGTAGATGAAGCGAATGGATGTTTTCAGAAAAGAAATACTAAGTGAATGTTTTAGTTTGTTAATACAGTTGGATTTCTCTCAACCTGGAAACCTGAGTACAGCGGCAAAAGGATAAACAGAATTGGGACGACAGACAGGCCAAGCTTTGTCTCAAAATTACAGCTTGACCTCACTTTGTTCCCAACCTGAAAAGAAGCTTAAAGGACATCTTCTCCTCCAGTTATCGGTTACCATCACTGGAAATTTTCAGGCAAGTTTTTGACTGAATTGTTATTGGCGCCATGTGCCCCTGAAATCTCACAAGCAGGCTCTGACTCCTGGCTGAAGACATGGAATGCTGTTATTTAAGGTGGGA
This sequence comes from Diplotaxodon limnothrissa, assembly GCF_057381915.1. Lineage (NCBI taxonomy): Eukaryota > Metazoa > Chordata > Actinopteri > Cichliformes > Cichlidae > Diplotaxodon > Diplotaxodon limnothrissa. The sequence continues at coordinate 28,377,710 of NC_140602.1, forward strand.
AATCAAGATTTGGGAAACAAAATAAAAACACGCAAACAACCAGAGAAATGCCTCGTTTGAGAAAAAAGTTAAATTAACCCACCTACAAACGCACACACACGCAATGAAGAAACAGCTTACATTCATGAACACGTGAAGATTTTCTAGCAAGGTTAAAGCAGCGAAACTTAACATACACCGGTTGTTAAATGATAAAGTTTATCCACTACTAACAAATAAACTCTCTGGGTTGCAGGACAACAACTTAACTTCAAAAAAAGACACTGGTCTGACCAACCAGTGATGACACGTCAAATTTAGTGGTTAAAAGAGTCAAATTGTGACATGTTTTCTGCTGATTGATTAATACAAATGATTACTGAATGAAAGAAAATTCCTTTTTGGGCTTTTAAACATGATCTTAAGAATTTTAACATGTACCTGTGTTGTCCTGTCAGCTTGGTGGGTTATGAGTTGATTATATAGTGAGAAAAAACAAAAAAAGGGGGAGAGAAGGCTGACACAGGGCCTGGTCCCGTTGTTTCTCCCCTCTCTGAATAACACAGCCAACACAACATCATTTTCCTGTTCGTCCGTTTTTGTTTTGTTTTTTCTCTTTATGCTTGATTACAGGCTGCTTTGTCGGCCCGGAAAGCCGAGGCTGACCTGGACTCCTGCTCTCCCCTCTACCATCTTTGCTCACTCCTCTACCATCTTTGATGTGACCCTGACCAAATGCTACAGCAGCTGGACCCACAACAACAACCTGAAAATGTCAACACTGCTGCAGGAAAACGATCTCATGCAGCGGAGACGAAGAGCGTTAAATCCAAGGCCCGTTTCACTACACGGGGGAGATTTCCAGACAGCTTCAGCTGACAGAGCTGTGACGAGACGCCCATTAAGCCCGGATGAAAAGTGAGGCCGAGCAAAAGAATGCTGACCTTAACAACTCTGCATTAAAACTGTGCAGGACAGTGACGGACCAACACTGATGATCGGGCAGCAAAAAGGGCGTGCCAGAGACAGGAGGAGTAACTGAGGTCAGGAGGCACCTCAGAATGGACAAAAGCACAAGAAGAAAATAAGCTGAAGGCACAGGTGTCGGGGCTCGGCCAGGAGCTGACCTCTGAGAAGAGCCGAACAGCAGAGCTGCAGAAGGCCGTGGAGCAAAGCAAGGAAAACATCAATAAACTTCAATCTGACGTGTACGGAAAAGACTCTGAGGTTTCTGCCCTCAGTATGAGCTCAAGGCATCAGAGCAGAAACTGAGCATGGCTCAGGAGGAGCTGGCTGATAATCGAACCCATCAGTTAGGCTTGGAGTCCCAGATACAGGACTTGAAATCAGGCCGGAGCTCGCTGGAGCAGGAGGTCGCCAAACCTGACGAAAAAGCTCCAACAGCAGGAGCAAGCCCTGAAGGAGCTACAGAAGCAAAAGGGTCAAGTTAAGGAGGAGCGGAACAAGGAGAAGATGCAGGACACTGGAGAAAAGGACTGCCTCAATTGGGGCCAGAACCAGTATGGAAAGAACTTTGAGCAGCAGCACCAATGGACGCAAATGGACTGAAATGGAGGAGGGCAGGACCCCAGGGCACGCTTCAGGCCGTGGTTTACCCAGAACAGGAAAGTGATGAACACAAACACACACATCTACATGCACTGACTCAGAATGAAGAGAAACACAGATATGAACACATATGCACTTGTTGATTGAGTGAGAACTGACACACACACACGCACACAAATCGAAATGCTGATTCAATTCACTGAGAAGTGATCCACACACACACACACATGCACACGCTGATGCAATGAAGAATGCTTTACTAACAAATGCTGCACACAAACATCCAAATACAGAATCTGTTACAACAACAAGAAGCCATTGATTGTTTATTGGTTAAATGCAGTTCATGTCACCCAGAGGGCACCTGTGTAGATTTGGGGGACAAGGTCTAAGGCAGTTTGGTTATGAAAACAATGTTTGTGTGTGATGTCTGTTTATGGCTTAAGGCCTCCACTGAATTGTTTACTGTGCTTCACATAGCCTGATAAGGAGCAGTGGTACAAAGTGAAAATGATGAATTAACGGTGCGAGCCTTATTTCGGAGCGCCACATTTTTGTGTTTGAGATTTAATTGAAGGAGGAACACACTGAAAAAGAAAAAAAAGAAAAAAAAGGGGCCAGCCCTTGGATTTACGTAAGCATCTTGCGTGTATTTAACACAATTGTCTCAGGCTTTAAAGATCTGTACGAAATCCAACAACTCAATTTGTTCTCATTGAGATGACACGATACAATCCAATAAGAGTGGTTAGTTGCTGAACTCACGGAATTCACAACACCGCATAAGATTTCAAACTACAGGAAAATCACTGGAGTTATAAGAGGCAGACAACGACACACACACCCCATGCATGCTATTGCTATTTATTGTGGATTAACCTGTCAAGGGCAAGAACAAAAGAATTCTGCCTCAAATACAGGAAATCATAGCTTTCCTGTATTTCCTACATTGTTGGCATGCTGGTTAGTGCTGTTGCTTGACAGTAAGAAGCTCCTGGGTGCAGGTCCACAGTCTGGCTAGTTTGCAGTGGTTTCTCTTTGGGTATTCTGGTTTCCTGCCACAGTAAAAAGTCATGCAGTTATTAGAGCTAGGCTAATTGATGATTCTAAATTATCCATGAATGTAAGTGCAAACGGCTGTTTGTTTCTATCTGATAAACTGGTCAGCTGTCCGGGGTGTACCCTGCCTGGTAACCTGTCACTTCAGGGTTATTTCTCAGCCCTGTTGCAACCAGGATAAAGATAGGAGGATGGTAGTTGTTGTAGACCCATTCAATTTTCACGGTAACCAGGATCTAGACTTTGTTGAACCGCATGCAATATGACGACAACATGTAGTATTTAAGTGACCAAGTAGTATTTGGATAAAAGTTACTGAATAGTGTTGAAATAAACTGACAGAATTGAAGGATTAAAATATTCCAGGAGCTCAATTTACTCCATCTGACCATGTTTCAATTGCGTTTTATGAACACAAAATGCACAGGTTTACTGAATATGAAAAGGTTGTGTTGATTTAACTCAGTTGTTTAAGTTTCTGCCAAAGCAAAACATTTGTGTGCAACCAGTGTCCACTATTGAATTAAGTAAATCCAACATGTTTTTTGTCAGTGCAAAAAGGAGTTACGATACCTGTATTCCTACACAATATTGTCCCGGGAGGGAGAAAAACTTTCTGGTGAAGTTTTGGTTGATTTTTGGGTTTTGCTTGACACTAGGTTGATTTTATCAGTGAGATTTGGATTGTTTTCTTTCTCTAAGAGAGAGAAAGATGGTTTTATGCTTGGACATGTTTGCAATGGGCCCCAGTATTTGATATTATATGAGTATTTTATTGGTTACGTTTGTTTTTGCTTTTGTTACAGTGCACTGAAATAAGAAATCTGAGAGGTGTGATCCACCGGTGGTGATATTTTGGTATTTTGTGAGTTCCTGATTTAACAAATCAGCTCTTTAATCCAGGCCTGAGAGATTGAACTTTAAAGCGCTATAAAATATTCTTACTGAAAACAGTCGCAAAGTATTTTTCTCCATGATTATAATGGGCTTGGGAGAAATTCACTTAAATTCACTTATATGGGACATTGATCACATGAGAAGTCCTGAGCCTAAAAGGATTGCAGCGAGTCAATCCAGTCCAAAAAACAAGGAACTGTTTTCCTTTAAAATGATGACGTCATCGTGCTGGTGATGGATGCTCGAATAGGTTGCGCATGAGACTCCATTATCAGCAATATCTGGTATGAATGTGTGTGGATGTATGCATGTAACTGGACTGTGATGGACTGACGACTAAAAGTTTTAACTGACTTGATACTGAGACAAAAACGGTACCGACTTTAGGATCAGTGAATGTCCACAAACAATTCACCCAGCCTGTAAAAGAAGGGTGGATGTTTTGTCTTGCTTTGTTTTGTTTTTGCAAGAACAGAAGGATGACAGAGACTAAGGGAGGCTGTAGTTTCACATGAGTGTGAACTGCAGACTTAACCCTTTGGTTGCTAATTTTGAGTTACTGATGTTTGCATTAAGAAAATTGTGTTTTAGTAGCTGTGTTTCGATTAATGTATCACATTATATTGTTGGGAATGTTAAATGCTAAAGTAAAGAAAAGGTTTGATTTCACTCATGACTGAACATGTTATTATTAACCATAGCAGGCTACTGTAAAGAGTCAATTAACTTTTATAGAGGGGAAAAAAAAAAAAGCCAAAAAACCCTCTATTGAGGTCTATGAATAACAGGGGAATGATAGACTTGTCACACTCAAAATGGAGATATGTAATGATAAACACTGGTCCCCGTCTTTTAGGTGCTTTCTTGAAATAGTCAGCAATTTAAAAGTAGGATAGAACCGACAGGGGCATGTGCTGAGAGGTGGTGCTGCACAAGAACAAGAGCAAAATAAAGAAAAATATTGTGTTTAGCTTTGATAAATTCAAATTAAAATGTACCATTACACTCAGAGGATCAATATGAAATTCGATATATGCTAATTTTGTATGAAGTACATGACTGATAACTGTTCTGTCCTGAGCTTTTGTTTTTACAGCACCCACTTGACCACACCAACAGTTTCTCGCCACCAACAGGGGTATTTGCAAAGAATATGGAGGAGTATCATCAAAACTGGGAAAGGTAAGCCCTGAAGGGGGTGATAACACCATAACTTTCACTTATGGTTAAATTCTCAAAATTTGACCCCAAACTTGAAAATTCTTCAAACATTTAGAGACAGAGTGGATAAACATAATGTCACAAACCACATAAGGATGGGGCATTTGAATCGATAAGATGGTGAATTAACACGCCGTAAAATGTTGATCATGTTGATTATATTTATTCCAGTGTGCAGAGCAAGGTTATTATTATTAACGAAAACAAATGAAATAACAAAAACTAGAAGTGAAAAAACATTTTCGTTAACGGAAATATAATAAAAACAAAAAAGGAAAACTAACGAAAACTGTAATGAGTGTTCACAAAACTAACTAAAATTAACTGAATTTGTAGCAAAATGTGTTTAGTTTCATTGATGTGTGCGTGTCATACAATAGTCAAGGGTGAAAATGAAGTTTAGTTTCCAGATTTTTTCTTGCTGTCTCATTATGCCAGCAGGTGGCAGTACGTTAGTCGAGTCGTCTGTGTTGCTGCTCCGTCCACGCGCAGAATCATGTCAGGAAAAGTCGGGAGAAAGCGCCAGAGTCCAATTTGGGATTACTTTGAATATGACTGTGTTTTGGATAAAGCAAGTGTCTTGTAGTGGACAGAGACAAATTATGAGGGACATTTATAAAACAAAAAAAATCCCACAAACCTTAAAGTGCACTTGAAAAGCTCACACAAGAAGGCTAACCTAGCTTACCTTGAAAAGGTAAGGGAGCACACTCAACCCTCATCCCCAGAAAACAGAAGCTAACCCCAGGCAAGGCAGCGTGATGCATCCCGAGACAACAGGACGGGGACATCTACATAACTGTGTGAGTCAATTGCCTTCAAAAAGTTTATCAATTCACTTGAACCAAAATTACGAACACCCGGTGCTGTAAGAGTTAATAGTCTCAATACCCGAGGATAAGCAGAAGAGCATGACTGATATGATGAAACTGGGATTTTGTTACACTTAATTATCGCAAACACAACCAAAACTAAACTGAAACTAATCAAAACTAGACTAAACTGAAACTAAGGATTTTCAAAAAATAAAAACTAAACTAAACTAGCAAACAATTGGTAAAAACTAATTACAATGGATATAAAATTGAAAATCTGGAGTCAAAACTAAATAAAAATAAAAACTAATGAAAATTGCAGAACTATTAAAACCCTGGTCGAGACTAAGATGGCGTTGGACATCTTCAGGGCGGAAAAGGGTTGGTGTGACCAAGGTGTGGTTTGGCTTGTCGCATGTATATTTCAAGATGATATGGCTCTGGATGGACCAGTTACCAGGGCATGGAAGGAGGACAGACTCATTAAATGAGGAGAAGGAATTTTCTGGGATTGGAAATCCTCTGGGTGAGTGGTTGACTAAAAGCATGCATAAAATAAAAGCTATTTTTTGTTATTGATTGGTAATAGATTGATAATTGGCCACATTTACAGCTGTATTGACTTGTTGTGGACGCAGTCTACTTCATGTTTAAGCACTCTAATTAACAGATTGAAAATAGAGACATTAAAGGAAGAATATCCAGCGCCACCCTGTCAGACGCCAGTGACGGTGGGGCTCAGTGATGAATCAGGTGAGCTGGATTCATGGCTGAATCAAAACAAAGATTTCCCTGCTGTGGTCAGTGAGGGAAAAACAGGGGGAAATAAAATTGAAAGAGGTATTTATAAACGTTTATGTGTGAAGTTTATAAACGGGATAAAAAGGGGGTGTTTTACTGTTATTTTAGCATCAGCAGTATTGTTACATCAGAATCATATAACAAGCATTGCATTAATCATTTATTGAAGCTATTGACATTACATTAACATTTGTATTACAGTGATTGTTATAACCTCAGGTTAATCTTCTATTTACAGGTGTCAGGATAATCATATGATCTTTCATTGCAGGTGTAATCATGATCATTTTTATACATATTCAGTTTGTTGCTCATTATAGAGTTGTGCTCAAGTTAATAAGGGTTAAAAGCTACAGTCAGCGCGATGTTTGGCTGATCTATGGACTGGGGTGACTTCGAGCATAGAAGGCTGCACGCGCTTACATAACACTGATATCATGTTTTTCTTGGTGATCTTTTATTCAGTTATATCTTTTGCTAAGTTTTAAGTAGTGGCAGTTAATTAAACGACATTCATTTAATATTACATACCTGATTCAGAGCATTACACACAGATCAACTTAACAATCTGCAAGACCTTGTAGCTGCAATGTTGTGTCTCCATAAGGGACAGTTGGCTCCAGGAGATAAGTGGGAGTCAGTGCCTGTCCTCGAGAAGGAGAGAATATTCCTTTGCTGTGTCAAAAGTAGTCAACAAGTTCATATTCAAGTGAAGTTCATATTAATACAGGTTTTGTTTCTTGGCAATTCTAAGGACGCAGGCTCTGGGCAGAGCCAGGAGTTGAACAGATCTAAAATGACAATTAAATTGGTTTCATTCCCTGGCACAGGCTGACAGGACTGGAGCAACGACACTGGATAGGAGAAGGTCTCATACTTTCTAAGATATGAGGTCACTAACCTTTTCTTTTAATTTTCTAGCTCCGTTGATTTGACACATGGGAATGTGTCAAAAAAAAAAGGGGGGGGGGGGGAGTTGAGTTTTAACATCAAAAAAGGGTTATCTGAACATTTTTATGACTTCATTGGTGTTTTAATAACTTAGGTATGGTAAAACTTACGCTAATAGTGACCCAGAAGGTTTCCGGACTTTTTTAGAGAATCAGTGAGAAGCATAAATCATTATTTCCATGTTTAAGCGTTAATCATTGAAATGAACTGAATAGCGTTTAGATGATAAAATGCCTGTGTTCATGAGAAGCTGAGTACCACACTGGAGAGGAAACCGTGGGACAGTAGGCGGAAGCAAACACATGATTTTTGGGGGGGCAAATGTTAGGATTAAAAATGGCTAATTTGTTTTTGATGTCTTTTGTTAAAATGAGTGGTTTTAATAATTTTCAGACACACCTTGCAAATGTGCTTATAATGAGTTGGCACTCGGTCTTTTGAAGGTCATAAGCTTCGTTTGGCGTGATGGTCCAGACTGATAAAGTGTAGGAAATGACTTGAGTGCAGAGGGCTAAATGCAAACACGCTTACACACACATAGGATATGATTAGAATAAGTCCCTGGGACATTCTGAATATTCTAAACCAATTCTGAATCACCAGGAGGTCAGTAGATAACAACATTAGATTATTAGGGCTAGGAAGAGAGGTGTTTTGGTTTTCTGTCTCTTACAGAGAAAGGAACAGACACCAGATGAGGTCACAGATATACGAGGATCCTTCACAGCAGAGACAGACACAGTGACTGCCGAGACACCAACTGGGTTCAAGTGTCATGGCGTTTGGCTCCGATTAGTCACCTCAAAAGGATGGATCCCATAAACACAGCAATAACCATGAAGGGGTTGGCGGAAATCCAGGAACACCAGACCAACGAGGTTCGAGAGGCTCTTGGGCAAAAGGGGGACACGTTCCTGTACCTTTTTCTGGGGGATACACAGGACACACAGGACCCGAGGATTCACAGATCGTTGTTTGAAATCGGGGCAGAATAATCCCCTGATCTGTGCAACGACTGAAGGGTTGTCTAACCCCTGAGGTTGTAGAAAGAAGAGCAGAGGATCACCCAACTGGACGACACTGGTGGCTGCAGCAATAAAATAAAGGCTAAAAGCTCCTTGGACAGGGGTTCTAGTCTGAGTACGTCTGAAGGGTATAAGGTAGTAGAGCAGGGCGATATGGCCAAAAATATTTATCACAATATATATTTGAAAATTTGCGATAACGATATAACTGACGATATAATTGATGCGAGACAAAATACAACTCCACAACATTACTAGCGCAAAAAGACAACCTTCCATTTATTTTCACTTAAACAAGAAGCTGGTTTTTATGTACATTAAAGCTTTATAAAAATGTAACAGTGCAAATGCAAATTCCTTGCTGAAAGTTTAACCAAAAGGCATTTCCAGTAGAAATGGGCTGACATATCCTGAGCATAACCATGTTTAATATCCACTGAAGTTAAAAAGAGGTGCTTTGCAACATTAAACTGCAGTGTGCAGTACGTATTTTTCGGACCATAAGGTGCACGGGATTATAAGGCACATTAAGCGAAACAAAGCAGTCAGATAAATCAAACTTTATTAAACTCATTCTTCTTGCTTCCTCCACTTCTGTACCATTGATTCATTAATGTTGAATTCTCTGGCAGCTGCTCTATTCCCATGTTGTTGCAGTATATTAATGACTGACCTCGTATTGTGGATGGATTATCTCAGTTGTTCTCCTGACTGAAGTTTGGTCCGTTTACAGCATCCTGCCATGCGATTACATTTGTCTCTAACTATCAGAACCTTAACGTTAACTTTTGTAAGTGGAAAAGTGTTAGTGTTCGTCCTCCAGCTTCACTGTTTATGTTATGCTAACATAGCTGTGTCGCTAGCGATCACGTAGCACATCATTATATACCAGCTAGCCCAACTTCAGTAACCCTACAAACGTCACTGCTGTTTAGTTTCCTCTCTTCATTTATGTTGGAAGTGATAGCAGAGCTGTACGTTTGAATTTTTTCAGAAATCTCTCAGTCAGAACATGCTATATCATGTTTAGGTAACTAGCGAAGCTAACTTCCGCTAGCTTCCTGCTAACTTCTAACGCCGTTAAATGTAATAAATTCTGTTTTCATAGATGCTTGGAAGTTAAACTTCATAGTTACACATGGTAAAGCAGCAATGCTGATCGTTTTATTAAAGATGAAAGAATTTAGACAGTTTTTAACTCTCAGTGATGCTGCAGTGTTCGTTTGACCTGAAGCATACGGAGTTTAGGACCCAGATTACTCCCAGATTTAAGAGCATCTTAGTCCGACAAATACGACAATAACGACAGCCGCTTGCATGTTCTGCAAAGAAATGTGCTTTGTCGTGTATCTGACGGACAAACACCAAACCAGTTCCACATTACTGAAGTTGCACCATTTTTACAAACCAATTCTGGTTCATCTGTTTCACTCAACAATCGGCCATGTGCGTATGAAAACAAAGGCACTGCGCATGCGCGTTTTACTCATATTCTATCGCGATATTTCATTTTCCTATCGTTGCCTAACATTATACCGGTATTACCATGAACGGTATAATATGGCCCAGCCCTATAAGGTAGCACCAAAATAAAGCTGTGGGAGAACTGGGCAGTGTCATCTGTACCTACTATTGTTGTAGTAATAGTTTTTCTTGCATCTGAACTGCGCAAACACAGAGGTCATCTCACATATGGTTCGCCCAACAGGGGGACAGAGGGCCTCAGGGGGAAGAAGAAATGAACCCGGCTACACTGGATTACAGGGTGTAGGTGAGCTCTTTATTCTAAAGAGCTCAACAGGGGGAGTGTGGGATTATAATATTATTTTATGCCATGTTAGACCCCTAATTAAAGATTGTGAATTATTATGTAGTTTTAGTTTGCATTATTCTCCTGAATTAGAAGAAGGTGATAACTATTACATTTGTTAAACTGATTTGCATTACATTAGACTGCTGATTTATTGTGAATGAATGATATTGTTTTATGATGCATTATACTGCTGAGTTATAAGAAATACTGTTCGCAGAAAGTCATCGCCTTATTTGTCTGATTAGAAGAGAACAGAACATACTGGAGTTTTCTGCCCCATCTCAGCAGGAGCAGATAAACAGGGAGCCAAGGTCGTAGCTTAGGCGCTGTGTGAGAGAAAGAATGTGAATGTTTAGGCTTTTATGATTAGGTGGGGGCCACTAGAGGCTATAAGAGTTTGACCAATGCTCCACCATTTTGAGATCTGATGCTGTCTGCGTACAGTGTCCATCTCCCACACGTTTGATCATTAAAATCATCGTTTGACTCAACCCGGCCGGACCAGTGTTGTTATTGTGGTTTTTCCTCTTGTATCCACCCCCAATATTTGAATCCGTAACAGTTGCCATCAATCAGGATTTGGCCCAGAAGCTTGAAAATGAAGGGCCAACACTGCAAATATTGACTCTTTGCATAAACTTAATGTAATTGTCAATAAAAGCCTTTGAAACGTAAACAGTGCTTGTAATTCCTACTTCAATACGTCACAGAACAACTGACAAAAAGATCTACAAACACTAAGGCAGCAAACTTTGTGAAAAGCAATATTTGTGTCATTCTCAAACCGTTTGGCCACAACTTTACTGTCTACTTGCCTATCACTCCCACTTATTTCAGCTTGTGTCAGGGATGAAAATAATGACACAGTCTACATTACATTTATTTTTATTCCATAAAAGGATGAGAGCATGATGGTAAAGTGCAAACTGCATCCAGGACAGAACAAACTGCATTAAGCTTCTAACACAACTTCAGTTCTTTGCCAGTGCCTGCACAACAATTAGGGGAAATACCTCCAACATGCACAAACATTTGACCACACAGCATACAATTCAACTGCACAAATGTAATATCTTCGCTAAATTCTTATCAATTCCCATTCCTACTCCCTGGTATAACTCTCAAACTTAAAAAATAGAACCCGTATGTTGGGGAGGAAATGCCATCTCAATTTAGAAGATCTTTATTTGGCCTGTAAAAATAGTTTCCCCTCTGTAAATCTAGGGTGTCTTGTTATTCATCACTGACTACAGTGATGAATAAAAACAACCATAGGTTTCTCTTAGGCACTGTAGCTAGGCTAACTAAAAGTCAGCATTTTGTTAAGCCAAGCATTTGTTTAACCATAACTATTAATGACTGAATTCATTTTTTCAAAAATAAAGATTTTAACAGTGTTAGGAAGGTTATTTTTAAAATGTATTCCACTACATATTACAGATTACATGCCCCAAAATGTATTTTGTAACGTATTCCGTTACGTTACTCAGTGAGAGTAACGTATTCTGAATACTTTAGATTACTTAATATATTATCATGCTTTTTACAACTACATGAATGTACTTTTGCTGTGTGATTTATTACTATTACTGAAGGCTACTTGTCATACCAGTACCAACTAGATTTTTAAATCTTAATATAAAATGAGTAACAGTAGGGTGGACATTACGTAAGGCTGCACTTTTTGCAGCGTTCTCGTATAGAAAACTATTCCTTGCGTATATAAAACTGGTCCACGGCTCCGAACCGTAGTAAAGGGACCTCTGGCTAATACACTCAACAAAAATATAAACGCAACACCTTTGTTACTGCTCCCATTCCCCATGGGATGGACGTAGAGACCTAAAATTCATTCCAGATACACAATATAACCATCCCTCCCAAACAGTGATCACAAATCAGTCCAAATGTGTGGTAGTGGGCACATCTGCTATATTGAGATAATCCATCCCACCTCACAGGTGTGCCACATCAGGATGCTGATCTGACATCATGAGTAGTGCACAGGTGTACCTCAGACTGCCCACAACAAAAGGCCACCCTGGAATGTGCAGTTTTGTCTCACAGCAAAATGCCACAGATGCCACAAGCAATGAGGGAACGTGCAATTGGCATGCTGACAGCAGGAATGTCAACCAGATCTGTCGCCCGTGCATTGAATGTTCATTTCTCAACCATAAGCCGTCTCCACAGGCGTTTCAGAGAATATGGCAGCACATCCAACCGGCCTCACAACCGCAGACCTCGTGTAACCACACCAGCCCAGGACCTCCACATCCAGCAGGTTCACCTCCAAGATCGTCTGAGACCAGCCACCCAGACAGCTGCTGGAACAATTGGTTTGCACAACCAAACAATTTCTGCACAAACTGTCAGAAACCGTCTCAGGGACGCTCAACTGCATGCCCGTCGTCCTCATCGGGGTCTTGACCTGACTCCAGCTCGTCGCCGTAACAGACTTGTGTGGGCAAATGCTCACATTCGATGGCGTCTGGCACGTTGGAGAGGTGTGCGCTTCACGGATGAATCATGGTTCACATTGTTCAGGGCAGATGGCAGCTGAGAATGTCCCAGTTCTTGCATGGCCAGCATACTCACCGGACATGTCACCCATTGAGCATGTTCGGGATGTGCTTGACCGGCGTATACGACAGCGTGTACCAGTTTCCACGAATATCCAACAACCTCGCACAGCAAAACAAAACAAAACACTCAAACAAAATACACAATTTCCATTACAAGTGACATTACCCTCTACAATTTTTACAAATAAATTAAAAACTGCCTAAATAGGCTTTTAGGTGATTTTTAAAATTATGAATAGAAGCCAATTCTCTAATTGCATAAGGCAACTTATTCCACTGAAAAGATGCTCTAAATATAACAGTTTTTCAAAAAGTTACTTTTAACTCGAGGAATTACTAAATTGTGGTTAGTTGAGAATCGTGTAGCATGATTATGTATTTCATCTGGATACTGCAACTGAGCATAAAAAAAAGTGTGGTGTGTTTACCAGTATTGCTTTCTTTAAAAATACAAGTAAGCCATAGTATAATTTAACTTGTACAGAAAGCCAAGAAAGTTTATCGTGCATTTTATCAATACTTGTATAATATGAACACCTTAACACTAATCTGGCCGCCCTATTTTGGACTAACTGAAGTCTGTTCAGATCTGTCTTATTAGCTGCTGACCAAATGATTGAGCAGTACTCTAGATGAGATAATACTAGTGGATTAATGACATCTTTCATAATTGAAGAAGTGATATAAAAAGAGCATTTCCTAGCTATAGCTATGCCCTGTCCCATTTTCTTAATAACAGAGTTGATGTGCTGAGACCATGAAAGGTGGTGGTTTATGGTAACACCAAGTAATTTAATCTGGGTGACCTGTTCTAATACCGATCCAGCTATGGAAAGATTTAGTTGTGGGCTGTTGACTAAGCGTACTCTACTTCCTATTAACATGGATTTGGATTTAGACACTTTTAAAATCATGTTGTTTTTACTTATCCAATCAAACACGTTCAGCAAATCTAGTTGTAATACGCTTGTCAATTCAGAGTGGCTACTGGCTGAATAAAACATGGTGGAATCATCAGCATACATTACAAGATGAGATTTATCCAGGACATACGGCAAATCATTTGTAAAGACTGAGTAGAGAAGTGGACCGAGGCAGCTGCCTTGGGGTAGACCACAGTTCATTTTACAGCCCTCCGAGAAATAACCATTATAATAAACCTTTTGCCGTCTTCCAGACAAATAACTTTCCATCCAGCACAAAGCTGCTGGTGAAAATCCATAACATTTTAGTTTATCTATCAAAAGATCATGATTTATCAAATCAAATGCAGCACTAAAATCCAAAAATACCACCCTGGCCAAATTCCCATTATCTAGATATTTATACCAGTTATCTGTCATGTGAATGAGAGCTGAACTGGTGGAATAACCAGGTTTGTAGGCATGTTGAAACTGAGTGAGTAACTGATTTTCTGTTAGGTAATGTTGAATTTGTTCATAGACAATCCTCTCCATAATTCTACTTAGAACGGGGAGTAGACTAATAGGTCTGCTATTGACACCATTAAAAACGTCATTCTTGTTTTTAGGAATGGGAATTATTTTCGATTCTTTCCACTGCAATGGAAATAAGCTGCATGCCAAAGATCTATTAAATATGTGACATATAGGAAGGGACACAAACTTGGCTGCAACTTTGAGCAGTTTATTGTCTATGTTATCAGAGCCGGAGGATGTATCGTCAGGAAGTGATATCAATAAGCACTCTACCATCTCCACATTCACTGCCTCAAACTTAAATTGGCATTGCTTATTATTCATGATAACATCCTGTATAAGACGACGTGATAAGGTGGGATCGCCTCTGCTCATTGTAGATTTTAAATTTGTTATTTTATTGCTGTAATAATTCGCAAAATAATTGGCTATGTCCTTAGCTTTACTTATAAACGTATACCCATGTAGATGTGAAACATCACCGGAGCAAGATCTCTACCCATTATATTATTTAAAACTTTCCACACCTTTTTGCTGTCCTTATTGGCCTCCTTGAGCTTAAGTTGATAATATTCTTTCTTGCGCCTATTCAATTTAGTTACTTGATTTCTTAACTCGCGATATCTTGCCCACTCTTGTGGACTGACAGACTTATGTGCTTTTGCTTTTGCTATATCCCTTTCTGACATTGCAACCTTAAGTTCATTATCTAACCAAGGTGCGTAGTTCTTTTTAACAGTAAATCTTTTTAAGGGGGCATGTTTGTCAGCCAGGTAGCAAAAGTTTTCAATAAACATAGATAATGCCATATCAGGGTCACTCTCGAGGCAGATGTCAGTCCAGTGAATTTCTTTTACGTCATTAATATACTTATCTGCATTGAAATTTTTGTATGATCTATGAAAAATAATCTTTTGTGCAGTTTTCAGTGGTTTCATTTTCTTGGTCAAACCTACAAGATTATGGTCACTATAACCAACTGGAATAGAAACAATATTAGAGCAATGCTCAGGAACATTTGTATATATATGATCAATACATGATGATGACCTATGACCTCCTGCGTTGACCGTGACCCGGGTGGGAATGGTGATCATCTGAGACAGGCAACAAGCCGACGCTGATGAACTTATCTTTTTCCTTAAAGGACAAGAAGGAGCTGACCAATTGATATTAAAGTCTCCTAATAAGAACATGTCTTTGTTTTCCTCAGTTACTCTTTCCAGCATTTCACAGATTCGTTTTACATACAACATATTACTACTTGGGGGTCTATAGCAGCAACCTGCTAATACAGGCCTGCCATAGAGCGGGTGTAACTGAACCCACACAATTTCCAGGTCGTTAAACATTAAGTCTATACGTAGTTTGCTTGCCATATTATCATTAATGTATAGGGCTACGCCCCCTCCAAATCTGTTTCTGTCCTTCCTATACAACTTATAACCGTTTATTTCAAATTCATTATTCTCAAAGGCAGCATCTAAATGTGTCTCGGAAAAAGCCAGCACACTTATCGTATTTGTTGACAACAGTGCATGAATTTCTTGAATCTTATATTTAAGGCTACAAATATTAACATGAGCCACTTCAAAATCTTTACCGGAGAATCCGGGAATAAGTATAGGATCCGACATTTGCAGACCGATCGATCTCAACAGCTACAAATGGCAACATTGCTGAAATCTAAATATTAATTCCGGCGTTCTGTGGCCTCGGTTTAACAATTAATTTGTCATATTTCAGGATGGCAATATCACCTCTGTCTCTGGCCGCTCTCAGCTGTGGTAACAGTTCTTTCCTCTTCTTCCTGATGGACTCTGAGAAATCTTCGTTGATGTAAAGATTGGTACCTTTCAATTTTTTGGCAGATGAGAAAATTAATTGTTTATCTTTAAATCTTTGTAGTCTGACCACAATCGGCCTGGCTCGTCCATTTTCCTTGTATGGACCGACTCTGTGAGCGCGTTCAATTTGAATGCTGTCACTATCCAGGCCCAGCTTGTTCTTCAGCATATGTCGGACTTTCTCCTCTGATCCATCCCACGTTTCTGCTTTTTCATCTGTTAATCCATCCACCACAATGTTGTTCCTTCTCGATTGATTTTCTAAATAATCCATCTTGGTTGTTAATTCTCTGTGTTCCTCGCGTATGCTGCTGACCGCCGATTCAAACTCTTTTAGTTTGCTTTTAATGCACCTCTCTTCAGTTTGCAGCTCGGTGACAACCCCATCCGTGAATTGCAGGCTGGATTTAACATCCTGTACATCCCTTAGAATGCTGTCCAACCTTTTGTTAGTTCCATCCATGATTAATTGGACAAATGTCTTAAAGTTATCTTGCTGTTGATGAATCAGATCTTTGTGTAAAATTCCCGTTTCTGTTCCAGCATAGCGTTCAGCGTGCTAACACTGACATAGCTGTCATCCTCTGCCAGTAGCGCCTTGACGGCCTTCGGGGGCATATCGACCAAATCGTTTTGCCCCCCCCCCCCACCCGTGAAGATCGCTTCGTGTACAATGGAGTTCACAAAAACGTATACGTGAATCAAAGAATGTGAATCAAATTATACGTGATACGGTGCAACGTTCTTTCTTTCTTTCCACGCTCCAAGTTGTGTTCAGGTATCTACAAGTACGGCTGCCGTCAGAATTCATTAAGCTGTACAATTTAAACATGATATCAGGTATCAATCATCGTACTATCAAGTTAACGGTTCATCTGCATGTTTCAATAATAAAACTTTTTGAGGCTTACTGCAGCGGTGGATGGAACAGCTACAAAGTTTGTTCTTATTCACGTTAGAATTTGTTGATCAGGTCCTTTGATGAAGGATTCCCACTAGCATTTTTCTCAGTGAATGATTTAATGGTGCTGTTTATGCTATAAACACGTTTTCTTTCACGCAACCTGAGCTCACCATCTTGGTACTGGATGAATGAGGTAAGCTGTATAAAGCGCTTTGAGTGCTCATGAGAACAGAAAAGCACTCTACAAGAACCAGTCCATTTACTGTTTGTCATAAAGAACACCCTTAAACCCTTTAAGCCTTTTGTTTTCTGACTTCGCTGGGCCAGGAGGAGCTCTTCTTGATCCAACTAATTGTGGGTATTTATGTATGGGGTCAATAGTGTAGTGTCGAGCACATTTTCCAAACATGCAAAAGATCTTTGGTTTAAGACCAGGAGGCATAAATTCCTAGAAGGGTTGCATCAGGAAGGGGATCCGGCATAAAAATGTGCTGAATCAAGCACACGGATCCATGTCTAAAAATAAGGGAGCACACGAAAGAAGAGTATGGCTGGACAGAGGGATTTCTTATGAGTCCTACTTTCATTATTTTTTTATGTCAGTAATGACATAAAATTCTGTAACAGTTTATACTGAATAACAGATTTTGATCTTGCAAGTCCGAGTTAACAGTGTCAACAGTGGTCAGACTGATCAAATGATAAAGGCCATGTTTTTACGAATGATTCACTTCTGTCCATGATCTGACCTGATCTTCACTGATCCCAAAGTTTGCTACAGTGCAACTCTTTCTACACAGTCGGGGAAATAATTAACAAGATTAGGAATCCCAGCAGCCTTTCTTACCTGCGACACCAGCCCACTGGCCAAATGCTACAATCCGGTAACCATTAGCATCAACCATCTTCTCATAATCAATGAGCCTGATCTCCTGCACAGACAAAAGAAACTTTGTTAGTGTTTTTGAAGAGTGTGAATTTAAATGGAAAATGAAATCCAGCCTTCGGCAGAGTATGCTGTATTTCTTTATTTACTGTACATCAAAATCATTAGTTGAGTAGCAACTAAGGATGGGTATCGAAAACCGGTTCTTGTTGAGAACCGGTTCCCACTGTTTCAATTCCTTGGAATTGTTTGCCATTTTCGCAAACAATTCCCTTATCGATTCCAGTTGCCCCGAATGACGTCACCACGTTGCAGAGCATCATTTACCTGGCAGGAAACATGGCGGCTCAAACGCTAAAAAGTTTGGTTATACTTTATGAGAACGGATGACAACAGGGCAACTTGCAATACTTGCAAAGTAGATATTTCATTTAAGGGAGGAAACACTACGAATATGCAAAAGCATTTGCTCACAAAACACGCGATAACCTTAAATGAATGTCGTGTTTTTAATTCCACTACGGACTCGTGAATCTCAATCCAGCAGCAGCGGTAACGTTTGCACATCCTCTCCCGTTAATGCAGCAGGTAAATAATCAACTAACAGTGCATATTATGTTAGCGCAATCTGCCTTATTACAAAACCTGCCATTACTGTGCATTTAGGTGACCATGATGAGAGAGACAGACAGAGTCTAGCTGGCTCAGATGCTGGCAGTTGTCACTGCAGTCTACCAGTAGCGTCTCCTTTCAGGCCAGGATAGACGAATGTCACCGAGCAGTGACTAAGTTTGTGGTAAAAGGCTTGCACCCATTTGCCACAGCAGATGCCCCCGATTTTCGGTAAGTGAATGTGTTTAATTGTAGGCAGGGACATTATTGGATATTCTTGTGTAATTGCTACAGAATAATTTATGTTATACTTTGTTATTGCTACAGAAGAATGTTTATTTTACATTTACAATTTTTTTCCTGGGGACCCTGTGACACCCCATTGAAAAGCCGTAGGCTGTGGATCTCTTAAGATCTCACTGCTGGGTTTGTAAGGCCATGTTACTCCTAAATTTCTATCTTGTTCAAAGAGAAGATATAAAACAAAGTTCTAAGCTAATCGACCTTAGTGTTCTCCTTTTTTAAAAAGAATCGATAAGAGAATCGATAAAGAATCGAATCGTTAAACAGAATCGAAAATGGAATCGGAATCGTGAAAATCTTATCAATACCTATCCCTAGTAGCAACAGCTAGAAATCTGAATCAGTTTTCATTATTTGTTGAGAAGTTTGGACACATAGTCATTTATGGGTTTTCTTTATTTATGTCTTTATTATTTATTTTGCATTTTAGTGTATTTTGTTTTTAGATTTTTCAAAGTGAATACCAATCATTTTAAACTCCCCAACACCTGTGGGAAAAACGCCTATGCTCCGATCCCCATCAAAAGTAATTTCTCTCTCAGATATATGGTAGACTCCTTTCATCTGTTTATTCCTCACCATCCAATGTTAAATCTGCATGGGAGAGAGAGCTGGGAATTAGCCTGAACAAGTGTTGGAATGTAAACCTCGATTCACACCCACCTCTCTTTATACAATTTCAGGATTCACCTATCTAAAGCTGTCTATCAATTTTTTATACTTAAAATCAATAGCTTCAATAAATGTCAAGTTTTACGTTACCTTTCTCATATATCGATTAGTCAATTGGAGTTCTTACCATTTATCTTATTATTGTTTTCTTTATTAATAAATTCACCTTATTATTGGCAACACAACACCTACTCTTCTTCTGGAAAACAGTGCCCTGTACCACACTCAGTGGCTCCGTGAAGCAATGTCTTTATTTAATCCAATTTTATAATCCTTGATCAGTCTCCTGATAGTGATCCCAATTTCTTGTCCTCCCACCTTTCCAAATCTAATAAGTCATAACCAATGGATCTTTTATTGTCATTGTTTGGACTTGTGACTAAGATTGTTTCACCCTGTCAAACCGCGTTAAATCTAATTTAACTTAATACAATTAAATGAAACAAATAGTAACTCAATCCTACATTGATTAGGACACTCCAAAACTTTGATTTTGTATTCTTTGATCCATTCAGAGGTAGACTTGCTGGTGTGTTTTGGATCATTGACCTGCTGCATAGCCCAAGTGTCCTTGAGTTTCAGGGCACAAACTGACAGCCAAACATTCTCCTTCAGGAAACAATCTCCTTTTTCAGTAAAGAGCCAAATTCATGGTTCCATCAATTATTCCTTTTGTATAGTTTCACTGGTTCTTCTATACTTATACTAAATAATTTTCATTACTTTATATACCACTTCATTTAAATATGACAACTTAATCTATAATAATACAGAGTAACAGATTTTATTTATATTCTATATTAACGAATCAAATCATGCAAATCCATGTCCCCCTTTAAGCAGTGATTACATTGTGCAACATGGATGGTTGTAGACATAAGGGTGAAGTCAACCATTTGGCTACATGTGCAATTTTTGCATTCTAATGGTAAATCTCTACAGAAGTGTCTGCCCATAAAAATAAAAAAAAAACAGGAAGATGAGCAGAAATCAGCACAGACTGTCATGCTCACTGTCTGATGACAATGTAGCTTGCCATCACCAGTGTGTGAATGTGTGTGTGAATGGGTGGATGACTGGATATGTAAAGCGCTTTGGGGTCCTTAGGGACTAGTAAAGCGCTATATAAATACAGGCCATTTACAATGATGTTTAGACCCAAGGAGAACCCAGGAGATATAAAGAATAATCAAGGTTTTATTTCAGTCTTACCCTCACATACTGTGAGATGCGACTCTCTACTGAGAGAGGACCGCTGCTGTCAGGCTACAGCAAGTTCATGAAAAACTTAACAGACGTAAAGCTTGTGAACTATGACAGCTTTGGTTTTAACTTGATCTTAATCCAGTTTTGGTGTTAATGTGTCAAAAAATGAAAACAGTCATTGCTGGAAGCAGTTAACAAGCTTGTTTTCATTAACATTTAAACTGTCTGTGTCACAGTTCTGGGGCGATTCGACCCAGCATTTTGAGTTTATTATGTTTTGGTTTATTTTTTGAATGATGGGTTCTTTATGTTTCTCTGGTGCTTTGTTGATTATTATTATAATCTCTGTTTCAGTTATTCTTGTTAAGAGATTAGTTCTTATGTTTGGTTTTTCTCTGAATTATGATTTGCTTGGGTTTTGAGTAGTGATTCATGTTTCCTGTTTTATTGTGAAAGTCTTTGTCTTATGTTAGTGTGTGCAGCTTTGTTCCCCCTGTCTCATCAGCCCTGATCTCTCCCAGTTGTGTCTCCCTCCTGTTGTCCATTCCCTCATCATTACCCTGTGTAAGCCCTGTGTTTTCCCGTGCTCGGTGTCGCGTCGTACCCTCAGATCCTGCCTGTGTGTTCCAGTTAGTGTTTTCATGTTTGGTTTCTTTTTTGTTGGTGCCAGCAATAAAGCTGTGGTTTTCAGTTATATCTCCGTCTCAGAGTCATGCACTTGGATCCACATCTCCACCAGCCCGCACACAGAGCCCTGACAGTCTGAGCAGGTGATTGAAAGGACTGAAATTAAAGGTGTTGGCTTTTTATCCCAAAAATTGATCACATCACGTGTGTGTGTGTGTGTGTGTGTGTGTGTGTGTGTGTGTGTGTGTGTGTGTGTGTGTGTGAGTGAGAGAGAGAGAGAGAGAGAGAGAGGAGAACCTGCAGGTCTCTACTGCTGTTGGGATTGAATCACAACAAAAATAAAACACATGCTGGAAAATGGAAAATGTGTGTCAGGCGAGTCTTGGTTTCAGGTTTCAACACTCATGCCTGTCATTGACCTTGTGAAGAGTGATCATAGAATTGCTTCACTTTGTCTACAGTGCTTGAACTGAAACTTGAGAAGAGTTCAGCTACTCAAGCAGCAACATCTCAATTAATCGATTTAGGTTATTAAAATATTCACAGAGAGCAACATAACTGCTTGTGGAATTTTGCTCCCAAAACAAAACAGCCAATCACTGCAATGAATAATCAGTCTGTTGTACATGAATAAAGTTTGTAACCAGCAGCTAGTTTGGTGATCAGAGCACAGTTAGCTTGCATTACATTTTTTGTTGTTGCTTATAATAGTCCTTTTAACAAAGACAACCCCAAATGACAGGTGCAACCACTGTCAAGTGTTGAAGCAACACGTACATCTAAATCCTGCCTTAAACCCTCACGCTGTTGAGTTCTTGAACCTAGGATCTTCTTGCTGTAAGGAAAAAGTGCTGACCACCACACTGCCCACCTTTGTCTTTGACTAAGCATATTACTTAAAAAAAGAAAAACTCATACCGTTTAAAAAAAGTTATTTCAAGGCTAGCAAAAGAAGAGAAAAGACACCAAAGAATGCTTGGGAGGAACTTCTTGTACCTCAGATAAATACAGACTTTCCCTGCATCATTTACAGTTGTATACTGGAAACAGGGCTGGGCAATATGAGGAAAACATAATATCACAATGTTTTTGGCTATATCACAATCTATATCACAATATGTTTAAATAGCCTCCAAAAACAAATGTTATTTTCAATCATATAGTGCCTAAAATTGCACTGGTATACTCATTCAAATCGACCACTCAATATTTTTTTCTACTTTGAATAAAAAAAATCATGTTTTAACCATCAGTTGCACACAGAGGTTTTTTTTTTTTTTTTTTACAGATGACAATACTGTCACAGTAAGTCTCTCTGTGGTCAACACTAGACCTTTAACAAACAAAAGATCATAGCAACAAAAATTTACAGCAAGCAAGAATTCATGAGACAAAACAAAACAGTTAAATTAAAAAGGTTCTCTTTTGTGCTTCTAACCTATAAGGTTATTATAAAAAATGTGATCACCTCAAATTACAGAAACATAAGCCTAGACAGTGACTAAAACAGAGTGACCAAGAACAGTCGCAGGTGTCACAGCTGGTTCATTTAACGTTTTCTTTGGTGTGTGGGGAGACGCTGACATGCAGAGTTTAAAACAGGCTTCATTTTGCAGTGGATGACTTTTCAGCTGGTGGAATACATTTGTGGTGCTGCTACCTTTTGCGGCAATATTTTTAGAGGATGTTTTGCAAATTACCACATTTTGTTCGACACTGTTGTGAAATCTAAACGACAGAGAGTCTCATTATCTCACTCATCTAAAACTCCTGCTGTCGCCATGTTTTTCCCCACCTGGTAGTATATAAACACTAGGGGTGCAACGATACTCGTATCGATATTGAACCGTTCGATACAGTGCTTTCGGTTCGGTACGCATATGCATCGAACAATACAACATTTTTTAATTTATTTTATCAACTTTCCTTCTGACGATGCTGTCTGTGTTGAGCGCTCAGTGAATCTGCGCTCGACAGTGCAGCCTAGGCGGAGTAGTCGAACGCAGATTCAGTGAGCGCAGGGCAAGCTAGCGAGACAGAAGTTAAGCTCTCCTTGCAACATGGCAAATTGAACCTCCCCCACCCTCATTCAGATCTGGCGTTTGGAACTATTTTGGTTTTCATGTGACGTATGACCCTGAAGGTAAGCGCTAAAGTAAAACAGTATGTCGGATGTGCCACGCAATGCTCAATTACATAAGTGCACATAAGTGGTCCGCAGGTGCGCATTCGCTGTCAAAATAAAAAACATGCACAAGATAAGAAGTTGCAACGCGTGTTTGCGTACATAAGATTTTCTGGAGGAGGACAGACATTTGTTTAGAACTCTTAAAGATGTCGAAGAAGCTCCTTTAAGCAATTACTGTGATGTTCCTCCACCTCCAAAGAAATGTCAGAAGGAGTCCGAACTACAAAAGAAGCACGTATTCTCGGAAAAGTAGTTGCAGGAGGTGAGCTGGCTTCAAACAAATGATGAACGAACAGATGTGGTGCGGAATGTGCCGTGAAAATTTAATAAATGACAAATTAAAAAGGTATGAACATTTTTTTTGTATCGAAAAAAATATCGAACCGTGACACCAAAGTACCGAACCGTGAATTTTGTGTATCGTTGCACCCCTAATAAACACACATGCTCAGTGCAGTGTGTCAGGTAGAAAACTTTCCGGTTAGGAGGGGGGATTAATGATGTAATTCGCTGAGAAAAAAAACTCAGCGAATTAAATGCAGACAGCTTAATATTGCCATGGGAATTTATACTTGATGGTTACGATAAAGCCATTTTAACCATCATATTTGGAAAAACTCGTGATACCATCAAGTATATTCGATATATCGCCCACCCCTAACTGGAAACATAAATAAACTGACTGAAAAGCAGGACCACTGCAGGGTATTTTAGGGCTTACCTTTTTCAGTACGTCATCCAAGAGCCCCATGTTGGCTTCCTGAGCTTTAATGGTGTGTGAGAAAAAAGCGTACGTCTTCTTGGGAATGATCTTCTCCTCCGGCGGCCTCTTCACTCCAATTATCAGTGATGCATCTGAAATGTTCTCCTGAATGATAGCCCCTGCCTTCATATAGTACTGAAAGAAAGTACGGTCTAAATGTTATGGCTTACAAAATGTTTTTAATGTGTCTTCAAGTTTGTCTGTATTTTTAGTCCCATAAGCTATACATTTTATAGGTACAATATGTTTTTAGAGGAAGCAAAGATGCCTAAAAGTCACCAAATGTAAAATCGCTAAATACTATCCAAAAAAATTGATTCTGTTAATCTGGACGTAGCATTTTTAGTGGAAGAAACATTTCATCACTCCCCCGAGTGACTTCTTCAGTCTTAGCTGACTGCAGGTTTCCCAATCCTTATAAACAGTACATTTGCACAATGACTGAAACTAGAACCACTGACAAATAATGAGCTGTGAGGTCAGCTTGATCATTACTATGCAAATTGTCATGACCACTGATCAACAACCACTGCTCAAAAACCATTAATCTATGGTCACTGCCATGAGTACAATTCACAGAGAGTTGGGGAATGGCTGCAATAACAGCATTGTGGCCTTAGGCCCCCTCCTTGATTCAGAGATGGTCTTTCCTTTTTCATGTAAATGGCCTCCTTGACTCCGCGCTCAAACCAGCGTTCCTCCCAGTCCAGGATGTGTACATCCTCATCATTGAAAGAGTGTCCACTGGCCTGTAGGTGTAAACAGACTGCGGTCTGATGAGTTAGCTCTTCGCTGTTGTGCCATCCGCTTTGCTAGAGGTTGTTTGGTTTCCCCGATGTATAAATCCTGGCAATCCTCCTGGCACTTAACAGAGTACACTATATTACTCTGTCTGTGTCAGGGGACCCGATACTTGGGATGGACGAATTTTTGCCGCAGCGTGTTTTGGGGTTTGAAAGTCACAGAAACGTGGCGTTTAGAGAAAACATGTCACAGCTGTTCCGATACTCCTGACACATAAAGGATCACTATGGGTTTTTCGCTTAGGCAGCAGTTGTCCTTCTCTCCTGGATCGGCTGGAGCTTTCTTTTGGCGCCTTCCCAGCTTTGACAAATGTCCAGCTGGGATAACCACATTTACTCAGGGCCTTCTTGATGTGCTGTTCTTCTGCTTCCCTGGCCGCTGTGTCTGTGGGGATGGTGTTCACTCTGTGTTGTAGCTTCCTGATGATGCCCAGTTTGTGCTCCAGTGGATGATGAGAGTCAAACCTTAAATACTTAAAAGCTTTTTGGTTTACGGTACACATCAACTTTTAAATGTCCCTCATTACTGATGGAAATCTTACAGTCTAAGAAGGCTAACCTGCCACTTTTCATATCCTCCCTGGTGAATTTGATGTGTTGGTCCACCGAGTTAATGTGATCCGTGAATTGTGGTACGTCCTGAGATTTGATTTTCACCCAGGTGTGATCCACATACCTGAACCAATGACTTGGTGGCGTTTCAGGGTAGGATAACAGAGCACTCTGTTCCATTTCTTCCATGTACAAGTTGGCCACAATAGTTAAAACTAGGGAGCCCATGGCACACTCATGTTTCTGCCTGTAGTAGTGATCCTTGAATGTGAAATATGTGGAATGAAGACATAGTTCCAAGAGCAAACGTACTTGGTCGGTGAACATCAAATGAAACCATCTGCCTGCATAATGACAGCTCTCATCTTCTCAACAAAATCAAAAGTGTTCTGCATGGTGTTCAGAGCTGCTTACCAACAGCTTGAGGATCAAAGCCAGAAACTTTGAGATGTTATAGGTGACCGAGTTGATTATACAGACAATGGGTCTTAAAGGTAAACCCTCTTTATATTATTGATATTATTATTGATATTAATGATCAAGAACCTCACCTCAAAGGTCATTGATCGTCAGTGGTGCTAATTTCAGTCATTATGCAAAGGTACTGTTTATAACGTTGGGGAAACCTGCATTCAGCTGAGACTCAAGGAGTCACTTGGATGAGTAACGAAACGTTTCTCCCACTGAAGACGTTATGTTCAGATGAACAGAATCAACTTTTTGGGATTTCCTTACTTGTATGATCGAGCATGCGTCAAGATATTAAATACTACCTTCATAGATCTGAAAATCAAAACAACAACACCTGAAGAAGTGAAAATTAAACAAAGTATTCCTTCTCTCACCTTCTCGTGAATAGCTCTGCGGTTGGATGGCTGTACCAGGACTTTTACGCCAGCATTTGTGAGTTCTTTGACATGTCGTGGTGCCAGTGGCGCCCTCCTCTCCCAGGGATTGACATCCTCGCGACGTATAGCCATGATGGCCCTGTGGTGCTCATAGCGCCGCTGGGCCCTGAGACTGGTGCACATTCCCTTACCTTGATGATGGAGGATTCGGAACATGACTTCACCTCCTCCTGCCTGAATTAAAAGAAGAGAAACAGAAATAGAAAGGGCAACCTGTGACGAGGCTAGGGAGAGTGTGGCTGAAAGGTCAAAAAATTTGCTGCTGGGAGAGAAGTGACATGAGCTCACAAGGAAGCTGTTCTTCCAGACCAGGAATCATATTAACATGTTATAACATTTAAATTATTTTTAACAACTACAATACTTTATTATTATTGATAATACTCACTTCAGTTTTATTTATATAACACCAAATACCTCAAAGTGATTATTGTTACTTTATCATTATTATGATAAGGTAAAGACCCTACAATAATACAGACAAAAACCCCAGCAATCAAATAATTCTCTGAGCAAGTACTCTTGTTCTATGGCCTCACCAAACTCCTTCCACACCCGAGCTTTTGTTTCAGCTGCCAGGCATTCCCATCAAACACTTTCTATATGTATGGGTGCATCCTCCCTTACAATCTGATCTACCTGACCTGACCTGCAATCTGGGGTGTTTTGGTGCCACATGTACTTATGGACCGTTGTGTTTGAACTAGAGATGTGTGTGACTAGTCGTTCATATGACTAATCGTCACTATTGTCACTAGTTGGAACTGAGGATGGCACGATGCCACCTTTTTATTTTAGATACCGATATTTTAAATTTGGATATCTGAAAAACAAAGGAAGTGCAATATCAGCATGAAATGGTGTTTATATTCAACAAACAATTGTAGAATGGACCCTTGTAGGCTTAAAGGCATCATTTAACATCAGTTGTTTTTCTTGTTTTTCTGTTTTGAGTATAATTTTAGGTTGTTGCCTAAGTCATTGTTGAAGTCTCCCAGTAGGACAAGGGTGTCAGCAGGTGGAGCACCCTCAAACGCCCCACCAAGTGACTCCAAGAACGCTGGGTATTTTAAACTGTTCTTTGGCACATAAACTCAAATGACAGTCAGTGTTCCGTTTGGGTAAGTGGAGCAACCCTCTCATGCACAATGAGAACCTCAGTGTACTGGTAGCAAATTGATGGGATACAAGAATACCCACCCATGGATATTCTGGGGTTGCCTCTCACCGAGGGCAGACTGAAACAGAGCCCATTACAATAGTTCCCAAGCCCAAGCCACGGGTCGAGGTGAGCCCGACTATATCTAGCCAGTATCTCTCAATCTCATGCACTAGTACAGGGCCCTGTCTCAATATGCGTACTTGTGCGTATTCGTGATACGTCATCAGTCGGAGACCAAGTACTGTTCCAATTCAAAGTACGCATCAAGCCGAGAACGCAAAAAAGTCCCGGATGTGTTCTCGCTCCGCCCGTTTTATCGAGCATGCATCGGTGGGGACTTGTGTGGACTTGGTACAACTAAATATCCCAGAATGCATTTCGTCCAAAACTCAAACGCAGCAATGGCGGACGAGCGGGGTTGAAAACTTTTAAATATTACTCTTTCTGCGTCACAAAATAAACTTTTAAGTTATTTTCAAGCGAGAATGTAGCTGTGTAAACTTCAAATATTTGCTCGATTTATCAAGATATCATATATTTCCAAACGCGCTCCGACGTTTTCGGAGACGTCTGTGACCTGCCAGCTCCAAAGAAAACAGCGAGGTCGAAGATCATTAGAGCCGGCGAGAACAGCGGACTCCCGGCACATTGTTTTCAACCCCCCCGCGGTCTTTTCGCTACTCAGGTTAAACAAACCCCAAACCCCAGCAGCTGTCTATTGTACTAAAATAAAAATAAAGGCGTTCTAACATCTCACCTGCTTGTTTTTATTAAGACATACATGTACACTATTTTTATTAATAGAGATTTCGCTACTGAGGTTAAACATGATATATAAGTAACTTAGATCACTTCTAAATGTTAATGTTTGGTTTATTTCAGTGTTTTATTTGTTCCTGAGTAAATCGGTTTGTCTGTGATTAAAGTTAAGCTTCATAACATATTACTCACAGTTAAATTAAGAGGGGACAGCAGTAAAAACTCCGGACCTGTGACATCATCATGTACGCTGGTGTTCCAGTTGTACAAATCACGAGTCCGTGCTCACGTTCTCGGCAAGTCCGTACTCCCGTGCGGTCCAGGCAAGTCCGGTCTCGCCGAGAACGCGAGTACATACTTCCGTACTTAGAATTGAGAAAGGGCCCAGATTCCTTCCCCCACCAGCGAGATAATGTTCCGATACCCAGCCTCGATAGCCAGGGACTGGACCCCCAGTTTCCAACGATGATGGCAGCTACTTAGTTTTAATATTTCTCTTTCTGAGTCACAAAATAAACTTTTAAGATATTTTCAGGCAAGAAGGTAGCTGTGTAAACTTCAAATATCTGCTCGATTTATCAAGACATCACATATTTACAAAAGTGCTCTGACGTTTTCTAGGGCTGCTCGATTATGGCAAAAATGATAATCACCATTATTTTCAATGAAATTGAGATCACGATTATTTCACGATATTTATTTAACAATAACAATGCATTGAATAATTGCTTTAAAGATTGTCAAAAAATAATATAAAACAATGTGCAAATTCTGATAACCGTCCAAATGTTTGCAATATAAAAAATAAATAAAAAGATGTAAACATTAATGTTTAGTGAACTTCAAACTACTGCATAATATTTATGCATACAAATAACCAAACATCAAGGCAAGCTGTGTAGCCACACAATGCACAATTGCATCAAACTGACATTGAGGTATGTCAACTAAAGTTGCTGCCTGAACAAAAATAAAATTAAACACTGAAAGTAGTACCTTTTATAAGAAATAAATAAAAACTAGTAGGCCCGAGTCCCATACAATCTCAAAATGGCTCAACAAAACATGGTTCCTGCAACCTTTCAAAGGTTTTTAGCCAAAAACACCAGCCTATTGACATGATCAGGCTTCAGGGATGCACGCAGGCAGTTGACAACATTTCCACCAGTGCTAAAGACCCTTTCTGATGAGGCACTTGTGGCTGGGATGCAAAGATATTTCTTTGCCAGGATGGAGAGTCGTGGGAAGAGGTTCTGTGATAGCTTCCACCACCCCAGTGGGTCTTCCTCTGTGTCCAGGGTCCCTGCCTGGAGGTAGGCCTGAAGCTCAAAAGCTATGGCCTGGTCCAGTTGAAGAACATGTTCTGCACCTGGAGCTGTGCTGTGAGGGGCCTTAAAGAAGCTGCTTAGGCCCTTTTTCCTCTTCTTTTGGTTTTATGCACCATTATCAGCAACCTCCGTGTTACCAACGGGTGTCCCCATCACTATAGCCTCCTTTAATGGGACAAATATAAAATGACAGCAACACAGAATGAGGAACCAGTTTTATCTGTCTCGGGTTTGGCATTCTAAAATACAATCCTTAAATAATTACTATAAATAATGATAGATAGATGGATAGATAGATGGATAGATATATGTTTAATATCTTTATAAATACCATGATGGACTTCATTTCCATTGTCAGTCTGGCTTTTATTGTCTCTTGGCTGACCTCGCTTACATACAGTGGGGCAAAAAATCAGCCACCGATTGTGCAAGTTCCCCCACTTAAAATGATGACAGAGGTCAGTAATTTGCACCAGAGGTACACTTCAACTGTGAGAGACAGAATGTGAAAAAAAATCCATGAATTCACATGGTAGGATTTGTAAAGAATTTATTCGTAAATCAGGGTGGAAAATAAGTATTTGGTCACCTCAAACAAGGAAAATCTCTGGCTCTCACAGACCTGTAATGTCTTCTGTAAGAAGCTTTTCTGTCCCCTACCTGTATGAATGGCACCTGTTTGAACTCATCATCTGTATAAAAGACACCTGTCCACAGCCTCAAACAGTCAGACTCCAAACTCCGCCATGGCCAAGACCAAAGAGCTTTCGAAGGACACCAGGAAAAGTATTGTAGACCTGCACCAGACTGGGAAGAGTGAATCTACAATAGGCAAGCAGCTTGGTGTGAAAAAATCAACTGTGGGAGCAATCATCAGAAAATGGAAGACATACAAGACCACTGATAATCTCCCTCGATCTGGGGCTCCACGCAAGATCTCATCCCGTGGGGTCAAAATGATCATGAGAACGGTGAGCAAAGATCCCAGAACCACACGGGGGGACCTGGTGAATGACCTGCAGAGAGCTGGGACCAAAGTAACAAAGGTCACCATCAGTAACACACTACAACGGCAGGGAATCAAATCCCGCAGTGCCAGACGTGTTCCGCTGCTGAAGCCAGTGCATGTCCAGGCCCGTCTGAAGTTTGCCAGAGAGCACATGGATGATACAGCAGAGGATTGGGAGAATGTCATGTGGTCAGATGAAACCAAAGTAGAACTTTTTGGTATAAACTCAACTCGTCGTGTTTGGAGGAAGACGAATACTGAGTTGCATCCCAAGAACACCATACCTACTGTGAAGCATGGGGGTGGAAACATCATGCTATGGGGCTGTTTTTCTGCCAAGGGGACAGGACGACTGATCCGTGTTAAGGACAGAATGAATGGGGCCATGTATCGTGAGATTTTGAGCCAAAACCTCCTTCCATCAGTGAGAACTTTGAAGATGAAACGAGGCTGGGTCTTCCAACATGACAATGATCCAAAACACACCGCCCGGGAGACAAAGGAGTGGCTCCGTAAGAAGCATTTGAAAGTCCTGGAGTGGCCTAGCCAGTCTCCAGACCTCAACCCCATAGAAAATCTGTGGCGGGAGTTGAAAGTCCGTGTTGCTCGGCGACAGCCCCAAAACATCACTGCTCTCGAGAAGATCTGCATGGAGGAATGGGCCAAAATACCAGCTACTGTGTGTGCAAACCTGGTAAAGACCTATAGTAAACGTTTGACCTCTGTTATTGCCAACAAAGGTTATGTTACAAAGTATTGAGTTGTATTTTTGTTATTGACCAAATACTTATTTTCCACCCTGATTTACGAATAAATTCTTTACAAATCCTACCATGTGGATTCATGGATTTCTTTTTTCACATTCTGTCTCTCACAGTTGAAGCGTACCTCTGGTGCAAATTACTGACCTCTGTCATCATTTTAGGTGGGGGAACTTGCACAATCGGTGGCTGACTAAATACTTTTTTGCCCCACTGTATCTCAGTTTGAACCTTGGGTCCAGGACAGTGGCCATGTCAAGCAACTCTTGTGTTGGTGAGTCACCATACTTTTCATTTAGGTACTCCAGTATTCTCCTCTTGATGCATTTTGAGAGGTCTGTGTCATCATCTTGCTCAGCCAAGACTGAGTTGTTAAATAGGTGGAGTGTTGGTTTTATTAAAGACACACTCACATATTTCTCTTCAGAAAGTGCATCAGTGAATTCAACCAGAGGTCCCAAGGTCTTGTTGATGGCCTCAAGGACATCAATGTCCTGCCATGAGGGGATGAGGTGCCTGGTTCCTTTGTCTTGGGAGAGGACATGGGCAATGACCTTCTGCTGCTCAAGGACTCTGGAAACCATGGCCTGCCTAGATCCCCATCTGGTTGGACATTCAGTCTTTAAGGAGTGGTCTGGCAGTTTGAGGTCTATCTGTGCCTTTTTCAGCTCTCTCTTTTTTTTCCAACTGAATGAAAAGGTGCTGACCACTTTTTTGCAGACCCCCACTGCACACTCAATCCTGTGATCTTTCATGGCTCTTTCTATAAGAACATAAAAAATATAAACAAGCATTATCAGGATGATGACTGTCATTTCCTTGAGTGTGAATGAATAAGAAAAAGTGATGGTAGCTTATTTATGTGTTTGTATAATTCATAGAAAATGTGTATGACTGTGAGAATGAATAAAAGTATCTCTGAATTTAAATTGTTTTTTATTTATTATATTCATTCGAAGCATTATGTTGTATACTTATTGAAAGAAAATCACATTATGCATCATATTCAGTAGGAATTAGGCCTACTCACCTATGGCCAAATGTAATCTGTGCCCAAAGCACTGGAGCCTCATCCAGCCATTCAGTTCTGCAGCCAGTATGACATTTGCAGCGTTGTCTGTGGTTATACAGACGAGTTTACTCTCCTCCAGATCCCACGTAGCCAGTGCTTGTTTCAGACCTGCAGCTATGTTCTGTCCTGTGTGGTCTTCTGGGAAAAAGGATGTCTGGAGACATTTCGTTTTCATGTTGAAATCCATGTCAATGAAATGTACCGTGAGGCTCAAATACGGCTCCGTGGTGCGGCTTGACCACAAGTCCGTTGTGGTGGCAAAATATTGGGCTGTAGGCACTTCCTTTGCGACACCATCATGACACTCGTCATATAAAGCGGGAATCGCC
Organism: Diplotaxodon limnothrissa; assembly: GCF_057381915.1. Classification (NCBI taxonomy): domain Eukaryota; kingdom Metazoa; phylum Chordata; class Actinopteri; order Cichliformes; family Cichlidae; genus Diplotaxodon; species Diplotaxodon limnothrissa. The sequence goes on from NC_140602.1 coordinate 28,410,555, forward strand.
ACTCGACTAAAATAGTGACGAGATGGCAAGTTATACCATTTGTCCAAAGTGTTGATTAGTTTCTTAAAGCCGGGGGTGTCCACTGTGTTAATTGAGCATTGGTCTTTGGCGAGGAAAAACGTTACCGTGTTTGTTATCTCCTTGTGTCTCTGGGAGCTGGTGGGATATTTAGTCGCGTTGTACATGGTAGCGTGAATGGAGGTCTGTGAGGATGAAGCATGTGTTGTTGAGGGTTTTTCTCTATGCTCCTTCATTGTTTGATCGTATGTCACTTTGTGAGCGGTCTTCAAATGATTGAATAAATTTGTAGTGTTGCCCTGTGGTGCAGCTACAACACCGTAGCAAAGTTTACACACTATATCGACTTGATCCACATCGGACTCCGCGAACCCATAATGTTTCCACACCACTGAAGTAGTTTTACCTCGCTTTTCAACCAACGGCATTCTTTCTTTAGCAGCCATTATCCTCTCCAAATAACGTCTGCTTAGCTCTCCTCAGATACTCTTAATTGATGTGACACGTGTTCGAAACGCAGAGAGGTGCACTCGATTTGCCACCTCGCAAGAGTAAAGCACGAGGGAGGTGCTAATAATCGGCTCAGTCATTTTTAATGATCGTTGAAAGCTCAGATCGTAATCGTGATTAAAATTCGATTAATTGAGCAGCCCTAACGTTTTCTGATTAAACAGAAATGTGAGATGGTCGCGAATTTGTCCTGTTATATTTGAGGGAGCAAGGAGCAGACGGCTGAGTTTATTAAACTCCACCGAGACAATCTACAAATTTCATTAAAAGTTTAATAAACTATTATTTTGTCTTTATTTTTAGTTAGCACATACCTTAAACACTTCAAGTTGTAAGCTAATGATAGTTAAATAAGAGCAGACGCATGCTGGTGCAATAGGCTGTATGTTTTACATCCAATGGATGCATGATCTGATTGGTTGACTAATCACAAAAATAATCGGTGACTAGTCGACTATCAAAATAATCATTTGTGGCAGCCCTACATCCATGTACATACTGGAAATGACAGCTTCAACACGGCATTTAACCTTTCATTAGTCAACTGGCTTGATTCAAAATGCAAAAGAACCCACCCATTATTTTAGACACACTCTAGATCTTGTTCTGACATTTGGCATAGAAACTGATCATTTAACACTATTTCCTGAAAACCCTCTTTTGTCAATCCATTTCCTACTAACATTTACATTTACAATAATGGATTACACCTAGAGCTGGGCGATAGAACGATAACGATATGTATCGCGATATAACTTTTACTCGATAGAGAAATTAAGCTATCGCGATAGACCTCGCCGCTCTTGTCCTCTTAAAAAAAAAAAAAAAAAAAAAAAAAGGTCAGCCAATCCAAATCAAGTAGCGCAGAGCCGAACCAATCACAGCCACAGCGTCACGTCGCGTGACTTGTTACGTACAGCACAAGTGCCAAGCCGCACGTGTGTTTGTTTGGGAAGCAGCCAGCGGGTAATGGAGCCAGCGCGTAATGGAGGAAATGAGTGTGCCGACTAGAAAAATCAACCGAGCGTGACCGAAGAGAAAACAGATAATGGTTCCAACGCCGGAGAGATTGTCGAACGGAAGAGCCATAGAAGTTCCGTAGTGTGAAGGTATTTCGGCTATTTCAAGTCTGACAAAAAACAGAGTAGCGTGCACTGTAAATGTGCCGAAAGCAAGTCTGGAAATACAATAAACTGGTGCATGCGTCACACTGTGCGCCACGTTATTGTTTCGGTGAAATGAATTTCTACAATACTGTTACTGTTAATTCTACTCTCTGCAGTGTTTAAATGCTTACATATACACACAGTTACTGTCCCTCCACACATACGACTCTGTTCTGCTTCTATGCCCCAGCTTTGTTTACTTTTTCCCACCGAGGCTTCTAGACTTCTGATTGGCCAACATTTCTGCACGGTTAGGAATCTAGCGCCACCTGCTGCTTTGACATGTTCATAGCAGCGTTTTCCTTCATTTCTGCCTTTATGTGTGGACGGGATTATTTTTTAAAACGAAAACGGAAAATCTCCGTTTTCAAAAATACCCGTGTACGTGTGGACGTAGCCTCAGTGTCTGACTGGAAGCGCTAATTCGTCATTCGGCTTTTGTCAGACTAAAGTAACTGTTAAAACTGTTTGAAAAGCTCAGCTATACAACAAGGAGAGATTGAGAATTTCCTTTTAGTTCTCAGTTTATTTGATATTGACAAAAGTTAGTCAATTTTGTCTGTTCTTCTGTAAAACAAACTAAGATTTATTTTTAGAATTAATAGTTTGTTTCTAAGTGGAATTGACAATTTAGTCTGTTTCGTTTGTTCTATTTTGAAACTTAAACGCTTTAGCGGCTGCCTTTTGTGTAGTTTGCAATATTTGCCTTTATTTATCTGAAAAAGTCTCATGTTCCTTAAGTACATCTACCCTGTTGAACTTATTATGGGAAATAAATATTTAAATAAAAACAAGCTGCTGATTATTTCACATTTTACTTGTGAGCAACGGCACATTTAAATCTTACAAATATAGTTATTTGGCTTATATCGTGATAGATATCGTTATCGCCTGAAATGAAAAAAACATATCGTGATATGAAAAAATCTCATATCGCCCAGCTCTAATTACACCACAATGGAATAGATTACATCACAGCAGATGTCTTTCTGAATGCGCTGTAACCAAGTTTAAGGATATAATTAATCCACTGATATCTTCTTCAATGCGGAAAAAATTGTAGAGCAGCTACCTGAAGCTACTCCCACAGAGGTTGATTATCTTGTTATTATTTTTACTTCTTCACTGCATTCAACTCTAGATATTGTAGCTCCTCTAAAAAAGAAACCCTCACATCAGAAGTACTTGACTCCCTGGTGTAACTCACAAACACGCACCTTAAACCAGAGTACTCCTAAGCATGAGAGGAAATGGCGTCTCACCAGTAGGGCTGCAGCTAAAAATGATTTTGGTAGTTGACTAGTCTGCTAGTTTTTTTGTGATTAGTCAGTTAGTCAATGATTATTTAAATAACTCTTATCTCTGTGTCCTCTGGGAAAATATCCTGTTCTAGTTTCCAGTACCTCACCTGCTTAAGTCTGCCCACCTTAATATCACCCTGTTGTCTTGTCCCATGAAAAATTAAAATAATGACCTAGAAAATCAATTTGAAAAAAATTTATTTTTAACAATATTCAATAAGACTGTCAGAATAAAAATGAAATAAATACAAATATTAAGTAATACAAATTAAAATACTAGTAGTATTTAAACATAAAAAAATAATGTGTACATGGGAAACTTTAAAAAAAAAAATTTCCGTGTACAACCATATCTTTTTTTTTTTTACCACTCAGTGGAACAAACCACATTTAATATTGTTACCAGACTGCGTTTTGTTATCTCTTGTAACTCTCCATTGAATCTTGGGCTTCAGTGCCTTATTGTTGTGAGGACTCTACATTAAGGCAAAAGGTTGGTAAACAATTAAAATGAATATACTTCACAACACTTTAAAACGATTAAAATGCATGTTTTGTCCTGTACTATTATTCTGCTTTATTCTGTATTATTTTTGATGTAACTGCCATTTCCCATGGGCCATGCCCAAGTCAGAGTAAGGCTAAACAACACCTCAGTGCATTTGCCAGACACTTTAGAAATGCTCCGGAAAACGTAAGAATAACAAAATTGGATGCTTCTGTTAAGTGAGCCTTAATTACCACGGCATATGAAGTACATTGCACTACTTTGTGATCGATAAGCTTGTTGAACACCACACAACACCAAACAATCATTGTCAAAAATCTAACAACACAGACACAGCAGTAAAATCAGTAAACGTATAAGTGGACCTCAGCGTTGATTTTAGCTAGCAGTGTGGCTTTAATCGACAGTCTGTTACCACATGAGTCAGTTCTGTTCAAAACGCTTAACATTTCAAGCGCTCGATAATGGGCTAGACGTGCTGCAGCTACCCGAACCCACCTTACTGACTGCTTTCTCTACACCACAACGGGTCCAGGCGATGAAATTTGGCGACTATTCACCGAAAACAGTGGAGGTGAGAAGACGTTCAACTTTACGCAGACACTACTTCGCACGCGCACAGGCTGAACCAAGCTACTTCCGGTCACTATTTCAAAATAAAAGTAAAAAGTAAAACCTCACGTAAGATGACAACATTCTACCGTACGTACCTACATGCAATGTGATACGTAATATAATCTAACGTAATGAAACCAGCAGAGGTAGAGGTCCTACAGGGTATGACCGTTAGTGTTACGAATGCGTACGTGCGTAAGATATGTAAGCTAACATGGGTAAAAATTACAAATATTATTTTTGTGCAGATTTTGAGGACTCACAAATGCGTGCATCCACAAATACGAAGCAATTTAATAACATGTAAACCTATTTTATGAATGCGTTCATTAAAACCTGGATAAATAGTGATTATTTACACACAACTTATTAAGTTCAGTTTAAAAGTTCTCTTAAAAACTCTTCTTTGCATGCAAACTTCTAAAACTTCACGTAACATCCATCTCGCTCTCTTAAAAAAACCTTAAATGAGTGTGCACCAATCGCCTGATACGCACAAGTCACGTCTCACGCCCACGTGGGGTTTGGAAGCACTGCCAGCTTCGCACAAATCCACAAATATAAGCCGCGTTCAATTCCCAGTGTAAAACTGGGACATCTGGCCTTTCACTGTTCTTCTGCATTTTTTTTTTAATGAAGCGTTCCTTTTTTTTAAATATAAACAGAACAGCTTGTCGCCCATCTACCAGAAAACATAGTTTTAACAATTAGGCATTACACAGTAGCCTATGAAGGTTTATATATGTTTTAAATAATTTGCTGCTACATCCTGAAGTATTCAGGATTAGTCATTAAGCTAATTGTGGCTCTAACTCGGGAGGTTGAGCAGTTCAACTACTAATCAGGATTCAGTGCCTGCTCCAGTTTACCTGTCTCTAGTATCTAGATACTAACCCCAAGTTATCTCTGATACGTCCATCCAAGTATGTGTTTGAATATTAGATAGAAAGTACTTATGTAGAAAAAAGTTCTGCGTATAAATGGGTGAATGAGGCAGTTTGTTCGAATTGCTTTTAGTGCTCGGAGTAGAAAAGTGGAGTAGAAAAGTGCTATATAAGAACCAGTCAATTTATTATCAGAGAATGCCTGATTTTTCACAACAGGCCTCTGTGTAGCATCTATATTTTTTTTATATATTTTATTTATTGTTTACTCTATTTAATTTGTAAAATATGTGTACACACACACACACACGTAGAAAACCATTTAGTATTCACATCCAGAAATGCATATACTATTATATATTGTACATATATTTATTAGTTTCAGATGTAGCCATTCTTGTATTTTGCTTGTTTACATTATTGTATTTTGCACAACTCTGTTGCTTGTGAAGCTCGCACACAAGAATTTCACTCACATGTACTGTACCAATGTACCTGCACATGTGATGTGACAATAAAAGTGATTTGATTTGATTTGATTTTGATTTGATAATTGCTAATACTATTAATTTTCTAGTAGAGGGGTTATGGGCTGTTTGGTTTGTTTAGAACTGTCAGTTGTTTTGTTTCTTTTTTTAAAAATTGAGGAGTACAGAGAAGAGTTTTACACAGGGACATGGACGCAGGTTACATTTGTGGATCTGTGCAAAGCTGGCAGTGTGAAATTTACCTCAAAACCCCATGTGGGCATGAGATGTGATCTGTACTCGTGAGGCATCAGGCACTTGCTGCACACACATTTAAGGCTTTAGTGAGCAAGAGATATGTTACCAGCGGTGGACGGCGGTGGATCTAGAGAAATTTTCTTAGAGTGACATGAGGGTGGCACGGATATCAAATGGAGTTGCCAAATCAAAGGCATTTCTTAATACAGATGCAGGGTTTACATTCTGTAATATACATAATCCATGGTTAAAATACATCAAATGCAGTAAGTACACACGTTTCACAGCTAAAGACATTTTTATTTCAAAAAGTTCATAATTAGACCAGGGCTTTTATGATTGTGTTGGGTTTTTGTTACCTCTCTTGTGAAGCACTTTATGACGTCTGTCTATGTAATGTGCTATATAAATAAACTTTTACTTAAACATAGCACAACCTCATGTGTCTAAATTTAGACTTATTTTTTCATTGACGTACTGTATTAACATAGTTGATCTAAAATCACACAAAAAACATCCCAGTAGGGAAAAACCACAAACATGTTTAGTGAATAATTTTCATAATTTGAAATGCAAATATACATTTAACAAACTTTACAAATTTTGTAAACAATAAAGTTATACACAACTATTTACCTAAAAATGCAGCCAATGCCTCTGGCATTTTTTGTATAACCATTTAAAACTAATGAACTACTAAAACTAAAATTACAGAACAATTAGGTTTGACAATAAGATGCCGCAAAAATTATTTGTGCCACTCCAAAAAAAAGTTTGTTCGCCACAAGACAGAGGAGAAATTCCCTGGCCTAAACCCTGCTTCCCTGACAACAGGAGGTAAATGGACTGGTTCTTATATAGCGCTTCTCTACTCTGAGCACTCAAAGCACTTTATACAACTAATTCATTCACCCAACTCATTTAAGTTGTTAGTGCTCACTATCTAACATTCATACACATTTACACTCCTGGATGCATCAGAGAGCAACATGTGGTTAGCATCTTGCCCAAGGATATTTGGCATGCAGACTGGAGCAGTCTGCCAGCCTGGGATCGAACCACCAACCTCCTGGTTAGTAGCTGACCTGCACTACCACCTGAGCTACAGCCAGCCAACCAAGGACAGAGATACAGGTGTATCCCACTTGGAGACAGTGATTGCATTACAATCTGCCTTTTGTGACATTTTAGCAGCAACTGTGACATTCACTAGTAATCTCATTATTCTGGAGAAACCAAAACAAACGACCACACTACACACTAACAATACACTCCAAACAAACTAAACATCACAAATCTCTCTCGTCTCAAACTCACTGTTGATCTCTCCGCAATCACTGCCAAAATTTTCCCTGCATCCTAAACAAACAAATGTCAGGTGTTGCCATATAATTTTTTTTGATTGGTCGACATTTTTCTACCAATAGGAAATGGGAGGCACTGTTTTTCTTGGTTTATTTTTGCGCTGTCCTTGAAAATGCCATTTTAAATGCTTTTTCCCCACAATAAATGTAACGACAGTATTCATAAAAAATTATCACATATGTTTTTTTGATCATAACTCTGATTTTAATGGCATATCAATAAAAACTGAAAACTGGTATATAGAGTTTGAAGTCCGAACTTTCCCATACCACCACTGTAGATCCGCCCCCGGATGTCACCTGTAGTTTTAGACATGTATACATAAATCAGTTGTATCGTAAACAATCGGAACACCTTGTTTTCTGGTTGTTGAGCAGCCAGTCTACTCTCCTCTACCCTCTATGGGTTTTTTTGTCTTGTTTTTCAGCGAGACATACCACGTCGACATGACTGGACTGGTAATCTGCCATAACCAGCATTTGCATAGAGGACCGACAAGTCCTCGAAGGGCAGCTGCGCACGTACAAGCACTGTCAGCAAGCCTATTCGTTCGTTCCAAAAGTATTGCAAGCTCTTTCCAAATATCAATAGTGGATTAATCAATCAATGTTTATCCTCTACGATCTGTGTGTAGTACTACTGAATGGTTCAACATTAATAATTATATATATATATATATATATATATATATATATATTTTTTTTTTTTTTTTTTTTTGGAAATGAAAAACATTACCTCAAACATACACTATAAAAAATGTCTGAACTTTTTTTTGTTGACTAACAGGTTAAACTTCTTTTTTTTTAGCCCGTGACACATTTAAATAACAGAAGCTAACCCAAAGAATGCTTTAGAGACAGACACATTTATAGTCCAGGTCTCCAAAATACCGGGTTTCAAAATACATGATATATATAAAGTGCCTTCACATCTTTCTGGGCCTACAAAATCTACTACGTATATGGCTTCATGATGCTGGTCCGGGATTGTATGGATATTTTTGTGGAGACTGAATATCAGTTTTTTGTATTGCTTTCTAGTGGGTGAGTGATGGTGTTCACTGTGATTGAGCAACGTCCATTTAGTAAGTGGGTTTCAGCTGGGTGGCTGTGCTGCCCTTTGCGTTTAAAGTTGCCTCGAGCTTGGTACACCACTGAAGACTAGGTAGGTAAAGTTAGGGTTTTATTGTTTTTAGCATTTTAGGCTGGGAGTTGCACATAGTAAACCAGTGGCACCAAACTTGGTAGGAGGTTTGAGACCATTCATTATTATGGTCTTGTAGCTGAGGCAGGTAGGCTGTTTTAAAGTTGGCATTGTGTGTACACCATGTGTGCATATGTCACTGTTGATGGATGCTAATGAGATCGTTGTGTGGTGAGTGTTTTGTGTGGTGACCTTTAGTGTTGTGGGGAATATGGCTACTTTTGTTGGATCACTTGTGAGTGTTGTTGGCCAGGTGATGGCAATAACACTGAGGGGTGCTGAGCCACCCTTGATGTGATCGTTGTGTGGCCATAGCTCTCAGTTTGTGGTTGGTCACTAGCATGCTTGCTTTACTGAACTTTGGAGTTTAAAGTAACTTGTTGTGGTATACCCATATGGAAAAGAAATAGTAAAAACTTATATGTGATTACTCATGAAAGTGGCCACTTTCTCATTACTTTCATGTATTGTTTTAGGAAGTATCCAAAACATACAAGTTTCATTATATAATTTTTCAAGGGATCTTATATCTGTTTTCACTCTTGTATGCTTTTCATACAAGTTTCACGCAAGACAGATACAAACTTTATAAGATTTATATATATCTTTTCCATATGGGTAGGGCCACTTGTATGTGACCATTTGTGTGGTGGAGACAACAGATCACTCGGTTGTGATTATTTGTTGGTACTTTTGGTTTTGCGTTGTAGCAGATCAAGTAATCATTTTGGGTTTGACTGTGGTGCTCCTTTGTGTTGGTCACATGTTACTTTTTGTGTGTTTTCAGTGTGGCAACTTCAAATCCTCATGCAGGGGCATCCATGCCTAAGGATGCCAACTATAATGTGAACACTGCTTTTGCTAGTTTTTTTTTCTTTCAGGTTGGTTGTTTGTTTGGTTTTTTTTTGGGGGGGGGGGGGGAGGGGTCAAGTACCTGAAGGCTTCAGAGGGGCTTTTAATTTGTTTAGGGGTCCTAGAGGTACCGGTTGGAGGGAGGAAGTGTTACGTCCCTCTGCAGCCTTTAATCTGGCTCAGTGTGTTCAGCTGGTGCTAATTGGCCACACCTAATCAGGTGTTGATCAAAGCATACCTGAGGCAGGCTTTCAGACGCCTCACTAGCCGTGCCTGGGTGGCACCAGCCATTTTAGCCAGCCTGTGATGCCATTGTAAGATTAAAACCTCTTCCTATTTACACTCTGGTATTCGTCTCCTTTTTTATGTTGCGGCCTTGAGCTGGGTCGTAACAGTTGTATTTACTAATTATTGTGAAAATCAGAGGGGTTTAGTAGTTATTAAAATGTGTTCAACATATTTGCAAATTGAAGATGATTTGTCTCATAAATTATGACTCACTGCTCTCCCCTAGATAAACTGCCTTTATACGGTAAAAGTATTGATATTGGCAATACTGGCCCTGTATTTACTTGGTATCCGATCGATACCAAAATCAGTTTCAATTCAATTCAATTTTATTTATATAGCGCCAAATCACAACAACAGTTGCCTCAAGGCACTTTGTATTGTACAGTATAGCCTATAATAATAGATACAGAGAAAAACCCAACAATCATATGACCCCCTATGAGCAAGCACTTAGGCAACAGTGGGAAGGAAAAACTCCCTTTTAACAGAACCAGGCTCAGGGAGGGGCGGCCATCTGCTGCGACCGGTTGGGGTGAGAGAAGGAAGACAGGATAAAGACATGCTGTGGAAGAGAGACAGAGGTTAATAACAGATATGATTCAATGCAGAGAGGTCTATTAATACATAGTGAGTGAGAAAGGTGACTGGAAAGGAAAAACTCAATGCATCATGGGAATCCCCCGGCAGCCTAAGTCTATTGCAGCATAACTAAGGGAGGATTCAGGGTCACCTGGTCCAGCCCTAACTATATGCTTTAGCAAAAAGGAAAGTTTTAAGCCTAATCTTAAAAGTAGAGATAGTGTCAGACTGGACAAATATTTGTTCAGTGTGCTGTTGGTAGCTTCCAAAAAGGCCATAACCCATCGTTGGCTTAATGAGGATACTCCTACTATAAATGAGTGGATTGACGTGATATATGCTAATTTTGTTATGGAAAGAATAACTTTTAGGCTAAAGTTGCAGGCGGACTCATTTGACGAATACTGGTCGAAATGGTTGAACTATGTACAAAATGGGAGGGCCGATTTTGTATAATCTCGTTGTATTTTCTGGTTTGTTTGTTTTTTTTGTTTTTGTTTTGCGTGTTTGTTTGTTTGCCGATTCTTCTTTGCAATTTATGTAATTACCATGCACTTAATGCATGCATGTTATTAAAATTTAGGCTGTAATGGTTGTATTGATGTATAGCAACTTGAAATGCTCCCAAAAATGGCACTACAACATGTAAAAATATAATATAAGCTCTGGCAGACTTGGTTCTATGGTAGGTCTTAAAGGGTTAATAGGCTCTGTTTTGAGTTTTGTTCAAAAAAGAATGACTTCATATAAGGAAAAATATATATCATATATGCAGGATACCTTAAACTAGTTTTTTAATTAAGCAGCAAGGCAGAACAAAGTCGGGCTGTATCAAGACACGAGGACTAAACCCCAATTCAACCAGACCCAGAACTGATCCGGAATTAAAACAGGACTACAACAGTTCAAACTCAGGACTACTTAGGACTTAACCAAGACAGAACCAGAATCAGAACTAGATGATAGTAGCACTATCTGTGGGGAAAGAGCGAGACACCTGCCTGTCCCCTGTGCTCTGGAAGAGGGACCCTAGAACACCTCCTTAGCAGCTGCCCGAGGGCCCTGGCCGATGGTCGGTATCGTTGGCGGCACGACCAGGTGCTCAGAGTAGCTGCTGAAAAGATTGCCTCAGCAATAAGCACCAGCAAGCATCTTCAGGCTCTGAGGAAGGAAATCTCTTTTATTAAGGCTGGAGAGAAATCCCAGGTGCGCCCACATTTGACAACTGGCCTCCTCAACACAGCCTCTGATTGGCAGCTGCAGGCTTACCTGGGTAAACAACTAAAGTTCCCTCAGAACATTGCAAAAACATCACTCCTGCCAGACATGATAATTATTTCTGAAGCCTCAAAACAGCTGATCATGCTGGAACTTACAGTGCCCTGGGAAGAGCGGATTGAAGAGGCCAATGAAAGGAAACGAGGAAAGTACCAGGAACTAGTGCAGGAGTGCAGGGGAAGGGACTGGAAGACTTTCTATGAGCCCATAGAAGTCGGTTGTAGAGGCTTTGCAGGACGATCACTCTGCAAAGTCCTAGGCCGGCTGGGCGTGGCGGGGGCAGCCAAGAAGAGGGCCATCCAGGCTGTGAGTGAAGCGGCAGAGAAAGCCACAAGGTGGCTGTGGATCAAGAGGGCTGATCCGTGGGTAGCTACTGGTACACAAGTCGGGGGCTGATCACCCCCGGCTGGGTCGCCTGGGCGAGGGTGTATGATGTTGTGAGACCTGAAACACCTGATGACCCCAGGATACATCACTGAAGATGCGTACCAGTGCATCCAGGAGATGTGTCTTTATAGCTAAAAATCATCATAGACCTGCACTACACTTATTTTTTAATTCTACTAAAGTCCACTATTTAGATTGAGAAAAGTTTATATAATTATTTAGCCTTGTTGTGCAAACAAGCCTGCAAAACTTAATAAATGTAGAATTTGAAAAATAACAAACCTAAAAAGAAACACGAGGTACGAGATACATGAGTACCTATGATACGGTGATACTTTTGGTAAACAACCATTTGACTAACATGTGTGTCTCACCTGCTCTTGTTCCCTCTCTCTTCTGTCCTCATTCTCCTCTCTCTCCCTCTCTGTTCCTCTCTCTCCCTCTGTTCCTCTCTCTCCCTCTTTGTGCTGACAATCAAGCCAAACACCAACATCATCAAATATACCGTTGAAACCAGATATTTACATACTCTTCAGATAAAAACACTTTTTTAATTGTAACATCGAATCAGAGTAAATGTTTATTTTTTTAGATTGATAAATATAAAAAACATATTTGTTAACTTTAATAGTAAAGAGAGAAACTATCTGTATTTCTTAATTGTAAATGGCACCAAATTGTATTCAAAATTCAGCCACACTTATGGAGCTCCACAATTCTTTTTCTGGTGTTTTGGTTGACATCTCTTGATGTTCTCATGTTAAATAAACAGGCTCTGTGTTTTGCCTTATATGTATCCACAGCTGTGGCACCAATTTACTCACATGGACTCTACTAACCTATCAGAAGCTTCTTCAGCTCAGAATGGAATCGTCTGGAGTTTTCTTATTAATTAAGGCAAGGCAAGGCAAGGCAAGGCAAATTTATTTGTATAGCACAATTCAACAACAAGGTGATTCAAAGTGCTTTACAGAGACATTAGAAACAAAAACAAATAAAAAGCATGATTTAAAATTAATTAAAACAAGCAAACAAACAAACTAACTAAACACACACATTTCACACCTGTTCGCGCGATCTGAACCCTTATCGTAAGGGGAGCTACCAGTCCTTCTGTGGACGAGCTACTTTCTATTTTAAATTCCCTGAATTTAAAATACTCTCTAGACCCAGTCTAGACCCAGCTGGGGAGCTACCCAGAGCTCTAAACCCACTTAACAAACAAACAAACAAACAAACAAACAAACAAACAAACAAACAAACAAACAAACAAACAAACAAAACAGTATATAAAATCAAAACAGATAAAATCAGAAATAGATAAGATCAGTAGTTAGTGTAAGTTTTGAAATTTAAGCTTAAAAGTGTGGATTTGGTGCTTTATTCAAATGCAGCTGAGAATAGGTGAGTCTTCAACCTGGATTTAAATAAACTGAGTGTTTCAGCTGATCTGAGGCTTTCTGGGAGTTTGTTCCAGATATAAGGAGCATAAAAGCTGAATGCAGCTTCTCCGTGTCTGGTTCTGACTCTGGGAACTGATAAAAGACCGGATCCAGATGACCTGAGGGATCTGGAAGGTTCATACTGGGTCAGCAGGTCACTGATGTATTTTGGTCCTAAACCATTCAGAGCTTTATAGGCCAGCATCAGAACTTTAAAGTCTATCCTCTGACGGACAGGTAGCCAGTGTAAAGACCTCAGAGCTGGACTGATGTGGTCCACTTTTTTGGTCTTAGTGAGGACTCGAGCAGCAGAGTTCTGAATGAGCTGTAGTTGTCTGACTGATTTTTTAGGTAGACCTGTAAAGATGCTGTTACAGTAATCAAGCCTACTAAAAATGAATGCATGGACTAGTTTTTCCAGGTCCTGTTGAGACATCAGATCTTTTATCCTTGAAATATTCTTGAGGTGATAGTAAGCTGACTTTGTTATTGTCTTAATGTGTTTTTCTAAGTTTAGGTCTGCATCCATCACTACACCCAAATTTCTCGCCTGGTTTGTGGTTTTTAGATGTATAGATTGAAGTTCTCTGGTGACCTGTAATCGTTTTTCTTTGGCGCCAAAGACTATTACTTCAGTTTTGTTTTTGTTTAGTTGGAGAAAATTGTGGCGCAACCAGTCATTGATTTCCTCAATGCATTTACCAAGAGCCTGTACAGGGCCTCGGTCTCCTGGTGACATTGTGATATATATTTGTGTGTCATCTGCATAGCTGTGGTAGTTTATTTTGTTGTTCTTTATAATCTGTGCCAGTGGGAGCATGTAAATGTTAAACAGAGGGGGTCCCAAGATGGAACCTTGGGGAACTCCACATGTGATACTTGTCTGCTCAGATGTGAAGTTACCTATTGATACAAAGTATTTCCTGTTTTCTAAGTATGTTTTGAACCAGTTTAGTACAGTTCCTGAAAGACCTGCCCAGTTCTCCAGTCGTTTGAGTAATATGTTGTGGTCAACTGTATCAAATGCTGCACTGAGATCCAGTAAAACTAGGACTGACATTTTTCCACTGTCTGTATTCAGACATATGTCATTAAACACTTTGGTCAGAGCGGTTTCAGTGCTGTGGTTCTGTCTAAAACCTGACTGGAAGGCATCGTAGCAATTATTCTGTTTTAAGAAGTAACTGAGCTGTTGAGAAAGCATTAAACAACATTAAAAGTAGTTGTTGAATAATCTTTGGTCGGTTAATGAATAGACTGATTTGATTATTTACACATATACTACATGTACAGACATAAAGCTATAAATTATAACTATATTAAATATCTAACTGTATCCTAGCTATAAAAACAGACAAAAAATGTTACTAGATGCAGAAAATGTTTATATATGTTGTAATTTTTCCACACACACATTAATCCATCCAACTATTCATTTCTTCTGCTCATCCATAAGGCGCTGTACACTCTGGACAGCCTGCCACAGTATAGACAGTATTAGCTCATGAAAATATTCTGATGTAATTTAAAAAAAACAGGTGGACAGGTGTGCTTTTTTAAAATATATTTTAGAAAGTCACAGTAGCTATACATCTACGTGATGTACAAAAGAAGTTGAATTTTATTTAAAAGTCATCAATTTATCCAATAGTTGAAAGTCTGGTTGTGATCAGAGTGTGTGTACACTGTAAAAACTGTGATTGGGGTTAATTAGAATCTAATAGGAGAGTAATAGTAATTATTACTCAGTAAAAACGTGTATGAGTAGTTTTAATCAAATCTAAGCAAAATTCAACAATTTTGAGATGTTCAGTTATTTAAATTTACACAGTTTTGTTTGGGGTAAATTCAGCAATGGTTTGTTGAGTAGATTTAAAAAAAATGTTTGAGTACTAAAAAAATTTAAGAAATCTAATAGATTTAACTGATGAAAGCATTTTCATTTTAATCATTGTACACTTCCGCCCATAATCCTTTGTGCCACGTGCAGGACACACGCGCTTCATGAGTGGACGTCTCCATTTTGTCAGAGGTAAGACTTCTTAATTTGTTCAAATATAAGACACGGTTTAAACAATAACGTATATCGGTTTTGAGTAAAGGTTTTAAACAGTATGATACGTCGAAATTTTATTAATAATCATCACTGTAATGATAGTATCGTATTTTTACACAAATGGCAGTTAGTGGACTGCTAGCACAAGGTCACTTTCCAAGCCTTCACGACTGTGTTACTGAACAGCTTTAACTAACCACATGTTTTACCGTATTAAAAAATATCAACGGTATATTCCGATGAGTTTTAACGTCTTTCATCCACGTTTAAAAGTTCATGAAAAGGTTTTGCGGTCAGTTGTGAGTGATTTTGTCAGCCACAGTCAGTTTTTCGAACTCCAGTTTCCAATAATGGCGGCCGCTACTAAGTTTTAAAATTACTCTTAGTAATCTTTCTGGGTCACAAAATAAACTTTTAACATATTTTCAGGCGCGAAAGTAGCTGTGTAAACATCAAATATCTGCTCGGTTTATCAAGATATCGCATGTTTGCAAAAGTGCTTCGACGTTTTCGGAGCATCTGCTACCCACCAGCTCGATAGCAAGCCGGGAGCTCGAGGGTCACTGAAGCCGCTGAGAACGGCACAACTCCCGGCACATCATTTTCAGATCACCGCGGGGTTTCGCTACTCAGTTTAAACGTAATGTATAAGTCACTTAGACAACCTAAAAATGTTATTGTTTGGTTTTTTTCAGTGTTTTATTTGTTCGTGAGTAAATCGGTTTGGCTGAGATTAAAGTTATTAGATTAGATTAGATAAAATAAAACTTTATTAATCCCCCGGGTGGGTTCCTCCTTGGTTTTTACACAGCTGACTAAACGTCAAAAATGATAATGTTGCTTTCCTTTCAGGTAATGGAAGATCCCTCAACTTAAATTCACCTGATCAGCATGGGATTGAAGTTGCAGGCTATCATAGCCAAGGTATTTTCCACAGACATTTCAGCTTGGAATTTTATTTAAAGAATTTTTTTGTCAAATTTCATTTGCATGGTGCACAGCTCCACTAATTTGTTTGCATGTTTTTGTCAGTGCAAGAGGACGCCAGGACGTCACTGATATAATTAACAACACAATTATGGGTTTCATGTTTTAATTGTATTTTAAATACATGTCTATTCTTAGTAAAAAAAAACAAACAAAAAAACACAAGTACAGGTATTGCTGGGTTTTTGTTTTGTCCCAAGAAGGAAAAACCCTTTCTGACGAACATAAACTAAATTAGATAAAAAAACTAAATGACTAAATTAATGTAATTTACTAAAACGACACATTTAAAGATTGAACCTGTCAAGCATGTTGACAATACCTTTGTGTTGACTGTCAGCACCCAGGCATGTGCATTAACATCAGCTAATTATCGCACATAATGCTCCATGTGATGATAATTTGATATTTAACAGTTTTTTTTAATACTGCCAATTCTCACAGTTTTGTCTTAATAAATGGTCACTTATCTGATGGTAATTTTTGGAATTCTTGCTCATTTTCAGTCACCAAGCAATCCTAGCAATAACATAACCAGAAATCTGGTTATTCAGTGCTTGATGGTGTACCTTGGGGAGTCCATTGATCAACTGATCAAAGAGTACAGTGTAAGTGTTGAAGTAGAAACATTATTCTGTTTTTGTTATTCATATGTGTTTGTCAAGTTTCAAATAATTTGAGGCATTATCATGTTTTATTTGTCATTCAGCTACAGGATGTGTCCAGGAAATATTTCATGTGTGCAACTACAGTCAGAAAACCCATGTGTTTGTTGTTTCAGGATGCTGATGAGGATGGTGTGTCACAAGATCTTTCTGAACAGAGGATGAAAATCTACAAAATCAAGGCTGTTGGATCTGAGGAGGATGACATTGGCATTGTGCTGGAGGGTGTGAGAGTTATGCCTGCTCTGGGCAATTTTCCAAGAGCATGCGCAATGCTGGTTGGATTGACATATGCAGTCGATCTTGCCTATCCCAAAGAGCTAAAATACACCTTGGAAGTATTCCAGAAACTTTTCCTTGAACTGGATTGTGCTAAGCTCTCACCAAAAGTGAACAGCCTCAAGAACAAGTTATTGGCTTAAACGAGGACTCTGAAAGAATGAAAGGGAAGTAAGCTCACTGAAAACCTTTGGTTTGTCTTTGTTAGATGCAGCTATCTTTTCAGTTTTTAAGTTAATTTCATCTTATTCATATCTTACCCAAATGACCTGCAATGTGTCAGGCTGTATTTGTGCTCTTCATTTTAATTTTGTTTTTTATTACCTACAAGTTTCTTAGGAATATTCTGTTTGAAAGGCAGCAAATTGGAGGAATCACTAGTGAAGCTTTTCTTTGTTTATAGTGTATGTTACTATAAAACATTGGTTTAAAACAACTTTAAAATTTAACAGAAGTGCAGTCCTGTAGCTGTAGAAATGTTACTTCCTCTTACATGTGTCTTAGATTTTCTCAGGTTAAACATCCAAATTGGGATAAAAGGTTGATTTACATTATTGATATTCCATGTACATGAGTGAAAAACCTTTGTTCTACAGTTATATTGAGTGATTCAATTTAACAAAAGATTGACAAACTAAAGTTTTTGTTTGTCAATCATAAATAAGTAACAGAGATAAAGGAAACGGTAAAGGATATTCAAATTTCAGGTTCATGTTGATATTACAGTCTAAAGATTAATTTCTTTTTTACAAAACTGGTTTACATTCATGCAGTTTATGTTGCTGTTGCTCTGTACACAAAGCTGTGTGATAAACTGTTTATGACACTAAAACAAATTTACAGCAGAGGAATGTATTTAGGAGATCAGGAGATTGTTGATGAGAATTCAGTGTATACGAGCAGAAAAATGTTATATTATAAATTACTGTGTTTTATTTTCCACAATAAAACAAATTACTGTTTTGATGTTTTCTTTGTGAAATTGATTCATTTTACTCAGAAAATAAGTAAAATTCATTTCATTTTCTCTTATTATTCAGTCATTATTTTTAAGGTTTATTTGGAAAATTATTGAATCCAATTTGAGTTTTACTGAAAAAACAAGAAGATTTCATTTCTTTGTAATGGATATTTTAGGAAGTTTTTACTAAACCTTTGCCAGATAGTTAGTAAATTCAAAGTAATTTTTCTCAGAGACTTATTTCATATCAATTATTTTTTTTGATAAAGTTGGGCAATTTCAACCTTCAGTTTGAGATTTTGACCCTAAATCCAACACATATTTACAGTTTAATTCTATTAATATCTACTTGTGTTTTCTATTTGAATTTAATTAACATTTTCTCTACATTTTACATAAATCTTTTGAAATTAAAATCTACTTAATTATTTCAAGTGTCACTTTGTTGCCATAACTTTTTTAAGTAACCTCTAGTCACAGTTTTTACAGTGTAGATATTTCTATAAAGAATGTATGGCAGTAATTAATAATTTATTGTGAACACCATGCATTTTACCATCCATTCGTTTTAGTCTAATAAGTATTTGATGTTACTTACTAGTTGTTGTTTTTTTTTTTTTTAGAAATGATTCCAACTGAATGCCTTTTTAAAAACATCAACAACATTTAGAGCTCTTTGCATCAGTGTGTTGTTTTACTTTTGTCTTTCTATTATTCTCACACTTCATTAGTGGGAACCTTTCTGTTTTGTAGCGTCCACTTTTTTCTGCTACCCGGCAAATTTACTGGCAGTACCAGAAACCAAAAACAATCCTCTTATTGTTTTGGTTGCACAGTCAAGCCATCATTATAGACTGAGAACCCTGAAGGTAAAATGTACTGTATGTACACAAATATTATCTACGTATTAAAGTACTTGTTGGTTATTTTTTTGGTGATTCATAAACTTTAATTAAACAACTTGTTTTAGCAATACCATTACAAGCTCACTGCAGGTTCTTCTTTAACTGCTCTGTTTCATGAGGATTTTAAGCAGCTTACGTATTTTGGTATAGATGATAGAAGAAAGTTTGTGTGATGAATGAGCAGTATTGTGGATAGTCAATGAAGACGAATGATGAAAAGGTTCTTGTTCACATACCAGGCAGGAGAAGGAGTCGTTCATTCGATGCTGGAGTGTGTGTTTCTGTAAAATGGTGAACAGGGCAGCGTGGTCGAACTGACACGGAGACGCTGAGATCAACTTTTCCACTGCCTGACGCTGAGATGGATCAAGACCTGAAAAGAAAATACAGAGGTGGATGAAGGAACGACAATTAGATGTGCACAACCTTGCCAAGAGTTTAAAAAAATTGAACTCGATAACTAGATGTGAACTGTAAAATCCATACTATGCTACTATGGTGTTTTTTTTTTCAGAGCAGCGGAGTCTGGATGAGGTTAGGGAAACATGCTCTTTGGTCTGAAACTCAACAACAATTGAAACAATTAGTGATAAAGATATGAGAGATGTTGCAATCCTGAATATAAATCTATGGGATATTTCTCTAAAGATTAGTTAGAATAATTAAAGTAGATGTCCCAACACTACCCACAAAGAGCCATTTAACAACTGACTCAGGAAACATGAGGTGATCATTAAACACTTGAAAGTAGGGTAGAAAAAAAACACAGACAGGAAAATAGCAATAAATCAGTTATTAAAACAGCAGATCAGGCTTCATGTCTACATTCAAACATTGTGCAATGTGCCATGTTTTACTGATGACAAAATGTGAGTTGCTCAACAGCTGATGGGACAAATGAGACTGACTTAAGAAACTTTGAGGAGGCAATGACAAGAGACTTCGACTTCTGACAATAGTGTATGTGTTCAGTCAAGTCTTTGATCTTAATTGTATATAAGCCAGTAGGCCAGAAACTGAAATAACATCAATAGCAATGAGTTTGTGCAATCATGCTCAATCATGTTCAATCTTGTGTCATCACTGGGTCAAGTCATATGATTGAGAAAATGGAGTTTGCGAAATCACTGGGTCAAGGTTTGGTACCGTTACATCTGTATGTTTGAGTTTACAGGAGACAGAAAGACTGGGACATCTGCAGAGTCCCAGTCCCAAGGTGTTTTCAGGCTGGATATACTAAAATCTCTCCGGTCCATTCTGAGGGTTTCTTCCCAGAGTTTAGAAATGAGCCCATCCTAAAAACATTGAAGTAGAGGCGCCCAGGAAGAGCCGAACCACCTCATGTCTTGACTTAAAAGCTTCCCACCACATGTCTGAGTTCCTCATCCCTTCTCCAAGTCTGAGCACAGTTGCTGCTCAATTCAACCACTTGTATCCACAGTCATATAATTTCAGTCATTTACCCGTGTTAATGACCATCGGTAAGTGCTGGAAAATACTTAAACCATGGCAATAAGAACATGCCAATGAGAGCAATCCACTATAAATAAAAATGTGTCAGTCACTTTTATAATAATATGTAAATATTTAAAAAGCTACAGCTCAGGTGGTAAAGGGGATTGCTACAAATTACAGTGTTATTAGTTTGATTACAGGTCAAACTAATAACAGGTCAGTATGCACAAGACAAATCACTGATTCATCCTTTTATCCCATCATTGGCAGTGCTGTTGCCATAGACATACGATGGATGGACAAGACAGACAATGAGAAGCACTTTGTGGAATTACTAAGGTTAAATGAATACTGCAGTTTCCAAACACAGTCATACATGAGAAACATGTTAAACAGAAGAAAATATTAGAAAAAAGGGGTTTTAAAGGGGTGATTAATAGGAAAAAAAAAAAAATATATATATATATATTTTTTTTTTTTTTTTTTTTTACTAAAAATATGGAAAGTTTGATACAATACCATGGATCTATTCATGTCTTGTCTCAGGTCTTGGTATCAGACATGCTAAAGTCCTAATGTGTGTACTGCAAAAGAAAAGTGACTGCATAATGTAAAGATGCACAATATGGGAAAAATCAAGCAAATTGCAGTTTTTATTTCTTCTTATGAGTATTGTGGGGTGGCAGGTGTGTATGTGACTGTGTCAAAACAAAGTGCAACAAATGTGGGACAAAGTCCAGCTATAAAACTAAAAAATGTATTTTAAAAAAATGCACACAATACATATTATTTAAACTGATTATTTCATTAACTTGGGTGTGTTCCTGAGTTTTATTAATGATAACAGAGAAAAAAAACATTACAAGATTTTCATATGAGTACATTCTGGAATAGCTAGTAATGAAGTCATTTTTATGCAGCAGCCCTGACAGTTCACTTTGGATGTGCACTGCCTGAAGCTGCAGGCGATAATGAGGCTTTGGGGTCAGTGATGAAAGAATCAACAGAAAATGAAAAAAAAAATAAAAGAAGCCGAAGAGGCGCAGGGTGTCCCAGCCTGAGCAAACCTGGGTCATTTCCAGTCCTTTCAGGCCTTTCTGATAATGGCCCTGCCAAATGAAAAGCCTAACACTCTCCACTCTGCCTTTATTGTGGGAGTACATTTCAGGATGGGAAGCTTCTGACCGTGACACATGGCCCCACAAAAGACCACAGCTCACTGAGAATACTGGCGCTGTTTCCACGCCTGTGGCTCATGCCCAAGACAAGCTTTAGTGATCACTTTTATTATCGCTGTCATTTTGTTTTTTGTGTGGATGCAGAGAAGCCCATGAGGACTCTCAGGCATTTGTGCTTTTCATCTCCTCCTCATTTTCTTGTTGCCTTTGTCCAAAAGAGAAAAGCGAAAAACAAAAAAACAGGAGAAGTGAAATCTCCACAATCAACTTCCAATCAACGCTCCTCTGCTTTCTTTTTCCATCTTTTCTTTTCATTCTTCCACTTTTCTGTCAGATCAGTGATTAAATCATTAATTAAAAATGTTTTCCCAGATAAAGATCTAACGTTTAATAAAGCCAACTTAAGTGTTTTAGAGGCATTACTTGTCCCCTCGTGTTTGGGAGCAGTCTGTGGCACACAAGGTATGTTTACTATGTTTAAAGATCTTTTAGAGTGCAGCTCTCTGTGTTTTGACCAGGCCACATGTCTCCTTCTGTCACCTAAAAGTACAGAAATTTTAAAACCTTCTAGTAAACAGGGTCCCAGCTTCTCCTGGGAAAAGTCACCACTGCCATAATCCTCGCAGCCCGGACCCTCCACACATCACACATCAGACTGCGGAGACAAAGCATGAAGGTGGTAAGGAGGAACTAAGGGGGGCGAGGCTGGGCAATGTGACTTCGATTGCTCTGTTGAGGGTGGGGCTCGGTGGCGAACCTTTGGCTGCTTTGGTGGGGGGTTTATGGGGGACAAAGAGGGATTGGGCCGGGGGGTAGATCTGAGCCCAGCATTGACCCGCTCCATCATCTCTTCAGTGAATTTCAGGTGTGGGGAGGAGGGAGAAAGGGAGGGGGAGGAGGGTGATGGGGGTGATGGCCTGTCAGGGGTTTGGGGGACTGTGGAAGATCCTGGTCCTGGTCGTTGGTGTTGTTGAGAGAGTTGGAGGCAAATAGGGACCCCTCTTCTTGCCTCTTCTTGCCTCAGATGTCTCTCTTTTCTGAGGCTCTTCCCGGGTGGGGGCAGATGGAGCTCCTCCTCAAGGTTTCTGCTGGGCTTTGTCTGTTCTTGGAGTACTGTTTGTTCTTTATGAGATAACTCCTCGTTTATCTCAGCCTTGGCTCCAAGCACAGATGGATGACGTATGGAATAAAACAAGTTGGAGGTGAACAGTTTCACCCCTGACTTGTTAAAATTAAATCCATTTGCTTTAAACAGATGCCTGCGTTCCCAAAAAATATTAAAGTTGTTGATAAAATGCACTGAGTGGTCAGCACATGCTGATATAAGCCATTTATTCAGTGTAAACAGCCTGCTGAATCTCTCGTCTCCTCCTCTGACCGGCGGTACAGGTCCACTGATGAATACAGCTGCATTCAGAGAGTTTACAGTGTTTAATAATCCAATAAAGTCCCGTTTCAGAACCTCCGATTGTTGTTTGGACACATCGTTTGACCCTGTATGCAGGACAATGTTTGTCACAGTTGGATATTCATCTGCAATTTGAAGAATTCTCTCCTTCAGGATGTTGACCATATCGTTAGGAAAGCAGAGGACTTTAGTGTTCTTACCGCACATGCTTTGTGCATCCTTTACAGCAGAGTCACCCACAATCAGCGTTTCAGGCCTAGCCTTTAGCTTTCCCCGTGGATTTTCAGGCCTTACTTCGCTACTTTTAGATGGATGGTTGTCCGATATAGATCCAGGGTCCTTTGATAGTGGAGCAAATCTGTTCTGCAGTTTCACATTCAGTTGTTTTGAAGGTTTGTTGTTAACCTTCCTATTCACGGTTGTCCAGTCCTGTTTCCTCTCGTATACAGGGGTAGAAGAGCTTCTCTGTCTCGTAGGAAGTGAAGGCCAGTCGGTTTCAGAGATTTCAGCTCACTGTGCCCTGCCTGTGGTACGTCCTCCCCCTTCCAGGAGACATGATTTATGTCTTGGTTTTGCACCAAGACAGTCCAAGGGGGGATTATCGCTTGAGGATTTATAATAGTGCACAAAGTCTACTTTCTTGGTCATGTTATCTGTGCTCCTTAGCTGTGTGCTAGCTTGCTCATCGCTATTGTTTTGAGTCAAAGGCAAGGTTGTTTCATTTCCACACAGTCCATTTACCTCCACGTTTACTTCTAAGCGATGAATTTTTGTCTCCAGTGCTGCAATCTTCTGCAGGAGGCTGTGGTAGTCATCTGTGGAGAGGGAAGGCATCTTGTTGCTAGTTAGCCTAGCGGTTAGCACCTTTCTAGGCTATCGAGGCTGCTCGGTGCCCAGACGCTGTAATCAGGCTTCAGCTATGTCTAGGCCACAGACACACGGAGCGCTGAGGATAAGGTAACTATAAAAATGTTGCTGTTTCTGTTAAGAACACTTTAGTCCTAATGATCTATAAGTGTCCAGAAGCTATCGCAGGTAAGCTCATATGGAAAAAGGGAAAAAATCAGCATAAAAATCGGTAAAAATCAATAAAAGAAGCAAAGCATTTAGAGAGCAAAGAGATGAAGCGTCCACACTCAGAAGTGGGAGACATGTCACTGCAGACATGTCAGTGCAATTAACAATAAACTTAGTGTATATGTACTCCTAAATCTGATGAAAGTGATAAAAAAAATAGACAGCTCGCTCTCTTTATTCTGACATTTAACGAATTCAAAAGATATTTCAATATTTATTTATCCAAAACAAAACAAGTTTACTCTAAATTGATGTTGTACAGTAAAAAAAATGTTCTTGTGTTTTCCATAAAGTGTATGTAAATATCTGGTTTAAACTGTGAATATACTGCTGTGTGTTGAAATTCCTCTTGTTTTGCATAGAAATATACTGAACAACACACAAAACATAATATATAAAAGAACATCTACCAGAGTTTTTTCTTTGAACGAAGCCCCTTATGTCCATTCTTGTATATCAGTGCATTACTGAAACCGATTTATTTAGCCGTGGAGGGTAACAACTGAAAATATGAAATAAACACACGTAAGCTAAGACTCTCTAAAGAAACAGCATTGTTGTTGTTCGGCTTTTCATTTCGCCATTTGTTGATTCACTCGAAGAGCAAGTAACGTAATATGGGTCAAGTGATCAGTTTGACATCAATCTTTTGTGATACACCGTCATATTTACATTATTTCTACAGTACGAATGATTTGCTTTGGTACCTGGTCGAACTTCTAGTGATGGGTCGTTCGCGAACGAAATGGCTCTTAGGTCCATATGACAGAGAATATGCATGTTCTTTTTGTTTTCATATTTTAATTTACATTTAATTGTGTTGTGGTTTGCAGTGTTTTGTGTTGTTTCCCTTTAAATTTGTAAAAGGAAAAAGCTGAAAATTTAAATAGTTAAAAGTTGAAATGTGAATAGTTGATTTTTGTATTATATGATTTATTTATTACATTTTATGTGGAGTGAATAAATAAAAGTATATTTATGGACAAAGCACATACAAACTTCAAATCACGTACGAACTCTGAAGCACGTACAAACTCCAAAACACGTAAAAACACGTACAAACTCCAAAACACGTACAAACTCCGAAGCACGTAAAAACTCAAAACACGTACAAAAGACAACAGAAGTGCTCCAGGATGCTGGGCGCAGTGTTGAGCTTTTGTTACCTAGTGGCTACACAAGCCAGCAAGTACCAACAACCTGAAGAGCCGGTTCGGAGCTGAAAGACCCGGTTCGGAGCTGAAAGATCCGGCTCTTTTTAGTGAGCCGAACCGAAAGAGCCGGATCTCTAAAAAGAGCCGGAAATCCCATCACTACGAACTTCAGTTCTCCTCTGTCTACCTGGCTGCGCTTCTCCAACAGCGCACTCGCAGGCAGCCCCGCCCCCTCGCTCAGTCGCTTAGTGCCTGAGCTCGGATCATACCAATATTAGGTGGGATTTGCGCACAGTCGTAAATTCCCACAGTGCACTATGTGCTTTGAATATTGTGTGTAGTTTTTGTTTTATACAGTTGTCAGCCAGGCATCTAACTATGAAAAAATTACACTCCAAAAGACCCCGGGCTTCTGAAAAAATAACCCGGGCTTAAGCCCAGTAAGCCACCCCCCGCTCCGCCACTGGTCTGCAACTGTGTTGGTTACTGGAGCCTGAGCATTGCTGTTAAGTGCTGCCTCCTCATGCCATATGCTTTTCCCGGTGGGGCTGTTCTTATATTGTTCTCCTACCACAGAGAGTACATCTTAGATTTTTCAGTGGAGAATATCTGGTTTATTCTTCACTTCTATTCTTTTGGTATACCTCTTCAAGTAGCTAGCCAAGGTTTTGAGTCTTTCCTTGTCACTTTCTAAGAACTCAAGTACAGACAGCTTTTTGTACTTCTTAGGCACTCCTTTCTTCATCACACCTTTCTATACTTCCAATAGTTGGCTAACTTGCCTTGACTTTGGCCTATAGTCTCCTCCAATGGGGGTCCTGCTCCTTGTGGCTTTTGTTCATCTTACGGCTCAATTCTCGTCTGTGTTTCCTAGTTTTCCTCAACACCTGGCACAGACCTTGTTATACTGAGCAATGTCCAAGCCAGACATCTGACATCAGTTATATATCTCTCGCTCATACTGTAGTCTGAGGTAGGCGGGGGCAGGCCTAGGCTTGAGCCCTTACCAGATGCATCACTTATTTGGTATTCATACGAAGTACTACTATTTTGATTTGCTGCAATGAAATTTCCGCAAATTTTACATTTCAAGAAGGATCAGCCAGATGGCTCCCGGCCTCAGTCGGGTGATGGGTCTATGTGGCAGGGTGTGGACTACGATGCCGGTTAAGGGGAGGCGGGCGCACCTGAGCGGCATCCGCAATCACGCCTCGCCGGCTTTAAAATCTGTATTGGGTCCAAAGATTGTATTGTTGTTGGTGTGTATGTGTGGCTGCAAGCTGCAAAGCTGCAGCCAGTGTTGAAACAGATACTGAAAAGTATAAATGTTTTTACATCTAGTTTTTAGCATCACTCTGAGACAGTATGTTTCTAATTTTAGAGATATTGCACAAATGTAAGAAACCAGTACTACAGCCTATATGTATTTAATATGCACATTAAAGGACATATCCTGGTCAAAAACGGCTCAAAGATTCCTCAGTGTTACTGGAGTTCAAGATAATACCATCCAGAGTAAGCATCTTGTTAGATACCATATTTCTGAGATTTTTAGGGCCACGTACAATATATTTATTTCTAATAGAGATCATCCAGATCTGTATATCTTTTTTTCTATATTTTATATTTATATTTTACCACTGGAGTGGGTATGATGACCCGCACCCGAACACTCCGGGTCAGGGATGAGTTCCTGGCCCAAGTGGAGGAGTTCAAGTATCTCGGGGTTCTTGTTCACGAGTGATGGGAGAAGGGAGCTGGAGATTGACAGACGGATTGGTGCTGCGGCCACAGTGATGCGGACGCTGCACCGGTCCGTCGTGGTGAATGAAAAGCGTAAAAGTTGAGCGTAAAAAAAGTGAAGCTCTCAATTTACCGGTCGATCTACATCCCTATCCTCACCTATGGTCACAAGCTGTGGGTAGTGACGGAAAGAACGAGATCGCGGATACAAGCGGCAGGAAATGAGCTTCCTCTGAATGGTGGCTGGTCTCTCCCTTAGAGATAGGGTGAGAAGTTCAGCCATCCGGGAAGGACTCAGAGTAGAGCCGCTGCTCCTCCACATTGAAAGGAGCCAGTTGAGGTGGTTCGGGCATCTGACAAGGATGCCTCCTGGGTGAGGTGTTCCGGGCAGGTCCCACAGGGAGGAGGCCCCAGGGCAGAACCAGGACACACTGGAGAGATTATATCTCTCGGCTGGCCTGGGAACGCCTTGGTGTTCCCTCGGACAAGCTAAAGGAGGTGGCTGGGGAGAGGGAAGTCTGGGCTTCTCTGCTTAGGCTGATGCCCCTGCGACCCGGCCCCGGATTAAGCGGAAGAAGATTGATGGATTTTTTATTTCCTATATTGTTTCTTTTTGCTTTTTTGTGATGAGAGATAAAATAATTTCATTCTCATCACATAAAAAGAAAAGAGAAATCAAATGTATTCAGGAGTTGGAAGAAATCATCAAATCATTAGAAAAAGCGTATGTGTCCTCCCTGGAACAGGAAATGCTGAACAAAATTTATAAAACAAAACTAGAGTTAAATGAGATTATTTAAAAAAACAACTAAAGTCTTAGTACAAAGACTGCACTTGCAAAATCTTTAACATGGTAACGAACCCAGTCGATTTCTAGATAACAAGTTAAAAAAATAAAGAAAAAAGTCGTAACTGGGAACACAGTATATGACCCTGAAAGAATAAACAACACTTTCAGGGACTTCTCTTTCACATACGCCATAGATAAACCACTTCAATTTGATGTCTTATATGAATGTTATTTATTTTAACTATGATAATAATAACAACTGTACTGCATTAAAACATTCACAGCAGGTGGGCTATCCAATCTTTAAATGATGACGTTACTATGTTACTACGTTACTACTCTGCATTTATACCATCATGTGGTGGCCTTGCTGGATCCGCTGTCCACCCGCCGTGTGATCCTCCAGGATCCCCCCACCTAAGGGAAATACACCGCTCTCAAGGCACTGCTGCAGTGCTACTCCCACTCCAATGCAGAGCAGGCCGAGAAACTCCTCTTTCTCTTCGGTCTGGGTGATGGTACCGCTCTTGAGCTCATGGAGAGCATGCTGTCCTTGCTAGGAACGGATGACAGCAGAGCTGGCCTCACCAACTCCCTGCTGCTGGCCGCAAACGATTACCGCTCACTCGCAGAAGAAGTGGATTGCATTCTCTTGGCTACTAGGAGCTTCAGCATCCTGGCAACAGTTCCTGACTCACTGACGGCATCTCCTGCACCCCCACCGATTCTCCGGGGGGGGGGGGTGCACCATCTCCTCGATGGTGGCTGGGCCAGAGGTTGGTCTGTGCCTCACCTCTGGTGCCAGTACCCACATCTCAATTTTAAATCGCATGCAGACATTGAGGGTTGTTTGGAGGGGCTCGGGTGGTCTGTGTGTGCCTGTTTGTCTATGTGTCAGGTCTGGTTTTAGGCTCCACCTCTGTCAGAACATCTCAGTTCTGTGGGGGCCTATTTCCACCCACCACACTTTCTGCCAGTGGCTGGTGCCCCCACCTGCCAGTGCATTGGTGGTTCTTTGTGAGCGAGGCTGGGTGCTCGGGTGTGTAGTAGCTCACTCTCAGCAGCTGCTTGGTGGGGCCTGGCCTCTCTGGCTCTGTTGGGCCTCCGCTGGGGGTTTGGGGCCCTCAGGTCTCTGTTCTTGGGACCCTGTCTGCTCCGGTAGATCCTGCTCACTGCTGAGGCCCCCTGTGGCTTCTACACCGTGGCCACAGAGGAACCCTCATCCAGGGCTCTCCTCAGCTCTTTTCTAGGCAGGTGTCATGATTGCCCCTATGGTGGTCCTCCTGGGGCTCTCATGCTCTGGGGGGCCTCTGACTGTGCGGAGTCCAGGTCTCCTCCATGACTGAGTCATGTCTTGGGTGGCAGGGCAGTAGCAGTGTACAAAGGTGTACGAACAGGTATTTCAAATGCACACTATCTTGGTTGGCTGGTGCCTTTAAACATGTATCATTAATACTGTGTGCTGCTCAGTAACATTTAATATTTATTATTTACTGCTACTTGATGTTTTTTGCTTGTTCTTTTTTCAGTGGGTGGTGAAGAAGATTTTCAGTGTTTTTTCTCTCTCTCCTATCTCTCTTCTCTATTTTCTCTTAACTTTCCCAACTTCTTTTTTTCCATGCCCCAGTCTTGTCTGTTCTGATTCTAATGACTGAAATAAAAAAAAATCTAATAAAAATCTAAAAAAAATATGACTATCATGTGGACCAGTATAGCAAAAGCCGTAATGGTCTAGAGCTTTATGTCTTAAAGACATTCCTGCAGTTTAACTGGTGTGTGTTATCTGGCTTCATGGATCGATGAAGTTGGGTGTCATCTGCATAGCAGTGGAAATGTATGCTATGCCTTCTGATAATACTGCCTAAGGGTAGCATCTCATGATCCAGTGTGTTTTGGCATTCTGGTGTATTCACTCTCACTCTAAATCTCACCTGCCTGCACTCCTGATCGCCACAACGTACCTCCGCTCTGGACGAGGAAAGAAAAAGGTTGGACATTCTATTCTACTAGTTCCATCACTCAGTCACTGACATGGAGATCCACCCCTCCCTTTAGTCTTGCTTCTTCCTGTAGACCTCCTATACTTACCATAGCAATCTTACTCACCTTCAACCTAAGCTCTGTGAATAACACGTCTTCTCCTGCTGTTCAAGTGCCTCCTGTTCCTGCAAAGTTCTCTCTCCATCATGCTTTTCAATTAATTTTTTTTTCAATTCAATTTTATTTATATAGCACCAAATCACAACAACAGTTGCTTCAAGGTGCTTTATATTGTACAGTAGATCATACAATAATAGATTCAGAGAAAACCCAACAATCATGCTTTGACCTTAGCGATTCCTGTATTAAATAAAGTTTTGTCTAAAATTGAATAGCTGTCAAGGTTACGGGTGCAGGACTCAAATGCAGGACTCACTCTGGTTGAAAGTCAAAAAGGTAGTTTATTTACACAAGTGAAATATATACATATATAGAATGCTGGCGGGAAAATGGGGTCCAGGGCAGCCAGGAAAAGGTCCAGGGTAGGGAAGGTCCAAACTCCTCTTCACACAGCCAGTGAATCACTATTATCCGCAATCCAATCCAGTCCAAGCTCACTCACACTCACGCTCATCCACTCAGTATCCACAAGCAAGGGAAACAGGCCAGGGTCCAGGGAAGTCATTCCACAAGGAGAGAAGCTGACGTTAACAAGGAGCACTAGGAAAACACGAGGAAATCACTAGGCGAGCTGTGTTACACTGACGGAGGCTTGCACAATGATCCAGCAAAGAGTCAGACTCCACTGAGGCCTTAAGTACTGCAGGAGTACTCATCGGCGATGGATGGCAGGTGAGTAGAGCTGCACAGGTGAGTACTGAGCCGGGGACCAAAGCCAGAGTCCGCCCTGGCGATGAGGAGCGAAGGAAAAACAACAACAAACAACACTGAAGAAACCTGACAAAAGCTGTATATTGATTCTACTTTTGGGTCCAACATTTGCACACTAACCACTGACCTTGACAGTATAATGTAAACATGGTCCAAGCATAAAACTTTGTGGAACTCCATAATTAACCTTAGTTTGTGAAAAGGACTTTTTAGGTTTGTCAGCATCACTCTGGGACAGAATGTTTCTAATTGTACAGATGTTGTGCAAATGAAAGAATTGGCCAATAATTACCCGAGACAAATGGATCCAATGATGGCTGTTAAATACAGGGAGTGCAGAATTATTAGGCAAGTTGTATTTTTGAGGAATAATGTTATTATTGAACAACAACCATGTTCTCAATGAACCCAAAAAACTCATTAATATCAAAGCTGAATGTTTTTGGAAGTAGTTTTTAGTTTGTTTTTAGTTTTAGCTATTTTAGGGGGATATCTGTGTGTGCAGGTGACTATTACTGTGCATAATTATTAGGCAACTTAACAAAAAACAAATATATACCCATTTCAATTATTTATTTTTACCAGTGAAACCAATATAACATCTCCACATTCACAAATATACATTTCTGACATTCAAAAACAAAACAAAAACAAATCAGCGACCAATATAGCCACCTTTCTTTGCAAGGACACTCAAAAGCCTGCCATCCATGGATTCTGTCAGTGTTTTGATCTGTTCACCATCAACATTGCGTGCAGCAGCAACCACAGCCTCCCAGACACTGTTCAGAGAGGTGTACTGTTTTCCCTCCTTGTAAATCTCACATTTGATGATGGCCCACAGGTTCTCAATGGGGTTCAGATCAGGTGAACAAGGAGGCCATGTCATTAGTTTTTCTTCTTTTATACCCTTTCTTGCCAGCCACGCTGTGGAGTACTTGGAGTGTGATGGAGCATTGTCCTGCATGAAAATCATGTTTTTCTTGAAGGATGCAGACTTCTTCCTGTACCACTGCTTGAAGAAGGTGTCTTCCAGAAACTGGCAGTAGGACTGGGAGTTGAGCTTGACTCCATCCTCAACCCGAAAAGGCCCCACAAGCTCATCTTTGATGATACCAGCCCAAACCAGTACTCCACCTCCACCTTGCTGGCGTCTGAGTCGGACTGGAGCTCTCTGCCCTTTACCAATCCAGCCACGGGCCCATCCATCTGGCCCATCAAGACTCACTCTCATTTCATCAGTCCATAAAACCTTAGAAAAACCAGTCTTGAGATATTTCTTGGCCCAGTCTTGACGTTTCAGCTTGTGTGTCTTGTTCAGTGGTGGTCGTCTTTCAGCCTTTCTTACCTTGGCCATGTCTCTGAGTATTGCACAGCTTGTGCTTTTGGGCACTCCAGTGATGTTGCAGCTCTGAAATATGGCCAAACTGGTGGCAAGTGGCATCTTGGCAGCTGCACGCTTGACTTTTCTCAGTTCATGGGCAGTTATTTTGCGCCTTGGTTTTTCCACACGCTTCTTGCGACCCTGTTGACTATTTTGAATGAAACGCTTGATTGTTGGATGATCACGCTTCAGAAGCTTTGCAATTTTGAGACTGCTGCATCCCTCTGCAAGATATCTCACTATTTTTGACTTTTCTGAGCCTGTCAAGTCCTTCTTTTGACCCATTTTGCCAAAGGAAAGGACGTTGCCTAATAATTATGCACACCTGATATAGGGTGTTGATGTCATTAGACCACACCCCTTCTCATTACAGAGATGCACATCACCTAATATGCTTAATTGGTAGTAGGCTTTCGAGCCTATACAGCTTGGAGTAAGACAACATGCATGAAGAGGATGATGTGGACAAAATACTCATTTGCCTAATAATTCTGCACTCCCTGTAATGGTTTAAGTACTGCTAGCCTAGTCCCAGCCAAGTCCTGTGGCATGTAGCCGATTAATAGAGATAGTTTGATCATATATAAAAGTGAAGCATTAATTATGGTAGGATTTCTTTGAGAAGTCTTGAGGTGGGGTGTAAAAGACACTTTGATGGTTTGGAGGAAGTAATTACTGAAATTAACTCAAAAAGATCAATGAGCACACACAGTTGATTTTCATTTATTATGCTTTTTCGTTTAGCAGCAGGACAAAAAATTACTTTGACAAGAAACCCTTCTTCATATAACGTAGTCTTCAGTTCAGCTATTCTCTTTAGAATATAACACACTTTAAAATAAATATCATAAAATACTATTTTATTATTATTATTTTTACAATTCTCCTGAGATTGAAATCAAGTTTAGAAACAAACTAAAGAAAGGAAGGTTTCAACTTGTTCTCAGGACTCAGGACCAGAGATGCAGAGGTAAATAAGAAATGTATTGTATTTACTTATTTATTTTTGTTGTGGGTGGTGGGGGTTCTTTCATAGGACGTTAGAGCTGTGTGTCCTAGCAGATTAGGTTTTGTACACACAAATATTTAAATGCAAATCTTTAAAAAAAATGTATGGAACCACTGAGAACCCAGATTTCGAAAGTTTTTGTGACTGACAGAGAAAAAAAATGCTGTAATAATGAAGTAAAATGCAACAAGGTACAATGGCTAAATTTAGTAAGTAAGGAAAAAATGAAAGCATCAGACATGATATAGAAACTGTACCCTTGCTTACATTAATTCATGAAACAGAAATTTCATATTTTAGCTACATTATATCCTTTTCTGTGGGTTTTCTTCAAGACATTATCTCGTTGCATTCTGTTTTTTCTTTTCTTTTTTTTTCTGTTTTTTTTTTTACAAGGATCTCTTATTAGGAATAGGAAACACCAGCCATGCTATCACTCCACTTCATATAATCATATAAACGTTTTAGATATAAAAATCTGGGCTTTTCTGTAGAATATGTTGTTAAAATTGGGGAATAATTTTGATATAAACCAGGTTAGCTTTCAGTTTTCAGCTTTGATTCAGTGGGATCCACATTCAGCTGACATGAACAGCAACAGAATTACAGTCATTTTTAACTACATTTTTTCTTCATCCGTTTTATCAATATTAATAACACTGTAATCACCCATTTATTTGCTTAAATCTGTAGAGTTGGTGAAATAAAGTATTTTATTAATACGGAAAATGTCCGAAATACTTCCTTACTGCACAGGAAAACTGGGTGCACACATCTACAGATGGTATAGTAGGAAGTTATCTTAAAATAACAATTTCACGACTAAAACTCCCAAGAAACTTTTGAGAAGATTCTTTCATTTGTGTCTCTATCAGAGGAATCAGCTGCTCTCTAAGGGAAGGTAGCACTTTGTGAAAGTTTACATACCTTTAAGGGTAGAATTTACAGCTTTAAAGTTGGTTAATTGGTTGATTGCAATGCCCATTTTTAAAAGATGTTCGTTGGTCTGTTTTTTCATTGCAGAATTGGACCCCAGAATGCTCTTTGATAGACCCTCTGTTTTTAAGGCATGTTCAATTGAGGAAAAAATACCTCTAGGATAGGTATTTATGAGTGACCCTTATAATCAGAATCAGAATCAGAATGGGTTTATTGCCAGATGTTGAGGTTTACAACATTAGGAAATTGCTGCGGTGCTTCAGTGCAGACAATAAGAATTAAAGTGCTATGTAGAAAGAAAGATATGTGCATGAGATATACATGAGATATATACATGAGAATAAGAATTATGAGTGCTACGTAGAAAGATATATACATGAGTGCAGGTGGTGATCAGTGCCAGACATGAAATGATGCAGTGACACAGCGTAGGGTCATGTGTTAGTGGCGGGGACAGTCATGTGGTTATTGTTCATGTGTCCAACAGCAGAGGGGAAGAAACTGTTCTTGTGGCGAGAGGTTCTGGTGCGAATGGACCGGAGCCTCCTGCCTGAGGGGAGCAGGTCAAACAGACTGTGTCCAGGGTGAGAAGGGTCAGCTGAGATCCGGGCTGCACGCCCCAGTGTCCTGGAGGTGTACAGGTCCTGCAGAGATGGGAGTCTGCAGCCAATCACCTTCTCAGCAGAGCGCACAACACGCTGCAGTCTCTGTTTGTCCCTGATAGTGGCTCCAGCGTACCACACGGTGATGGAGGAGGTGAGGATGGACTCGATGATTGCAGTGTAGAATTGCATCATCGTCCGTGTTGGCAGGTTGAATTTCTTCAGCTGCCTCAGGAAGTACATCCTCTGCTGGGCTTTCTTGATGACGGAGGTGATGGTGGGCTCCCACTTCAGGTCCTGGGTGATGGTGGTACCCAGGAAGCGGAATGAGTCCACAGAGGTGATGAGGGTGTCAGTCAGGATGATGGGGGGGAGTGGAGCTTTGTGCTTCCTGAAGTCCACAATAATCTCCACTGTCTTCTGGGCATTCAGCACCAGGTTGTTGTGGCTGCACCAAGACACCAGACGTTCAAGTTGCTGTGGGTGGGTAAACTAAACTCTGGAAATAATTACAAACTATGTCCCTCTATTGTTCTTGCTGTTTTGGCCTCCTAGAGCCTTTCACAAAGAGTGTTCTTAATAATTTATATTGTTTTGGTGCACCTCATCTCACAATGAAAAGAACCTGCAAGTCGATCCTAGAAGTACGTTCCTGGAAACAGGCTGGTTGAAGCATGAATATCCAGCGTGAATTTGAAACAGCAGCTTTTTGGGAGGCTAACTATCTTGCAAAATCAAACACGGCTTCAGCCAATATTAAATATGCAGAAAATCTTAAGGAAGATTTTGTTCCTTGGAACATTCCCAGAGTTCAGGTACTAAGGCGGTGAGCAAAACGATGTTATTACTGATATAAATACCCACCAAATCTATAAAAATGTAATTAAAGTCACAAATTTAAGCAACTACAAACTCTGAAACCTGCTGGAGTACAGAGAAGAACAGTTTTGGACAATCGCCTTTTGTCATGAAATCAGTGTCACATTTGGATCACATGATTATGAGCGAGAAAACAGCATTCATGGTGACAAATGTCTGATATGCTATGAATAAAGGGAGTGAAAAATAAGCTAATAAGTTAACCTTTACAGATTTGGACACTGAAATAGTCTCTAAATTCTTTCTTTCTTAAACTATGAATTTTGATTGTTACGTTTTATTTTTTGGTGGATGTGTTTTTAATGAAACACTAGTCAAATGTGTTTGGACGAACAATGTGAATTTATGGAAGAAACATGTTTAAATACGATGCCTTACTGTATTATTTTGTTTGCAATTGGTCTGCCCCCCCCCCCCCCCCCCCCAAAAAAAAAACCCCAACAAAAACCAACAAAAACAAAAACAAAAGCTACTGGTTTCATCAAAAGCGGTGCCTGAAACAATTAGGCAACGCAATTTTTTAGGCAATGCAGGAGTAAAAAGTGCACCTGTTTGAGACTATTTCCTGTGGTGGAAATACACCAAACACATACTTGGTTCCTTGGTATTTATACTTTGAGGGAATTAGCTGATATTAAGAAAAATATAGATGTAACTAGATTTACTTTTTACTATTAAATCTTATTGAACATGAGTCTGCACTGTTTCACTGCTGTCACTTGTCTAGTCTAGTAATCTCACATCCTGAGTTCTGGCTGAAAAATAATACTGATGACTAATGATGGAATAATTATCCATCATTATAACAAAACAAGTGACTAGTAATTCGAGGATATGAAAGTTAAGTTTCCCCTCAGAGTAACCTCAGACCAGCAAGCTAAGAGAGACATGGAGCATGTCAGGACCAGGTATCAAGGGGCCACTATGGGGCTTTAAAGGGGTTAGGAGTCCCCCACACACACTTTCTTTCTTTCTTTCTTTCTTTCTTTCTTTCTTTCTTTCTTCCTTGACGTTCAAGTTCATAGTCATGGTTTGTGTTGGAGTGTTCAAGGAGAGAGTTTTCCTTTTTTGTTTTTCCTGGATCACAAATGAAAACGCAAATAACATTTTTGTGACTGGATGTTTAAAAAATGACTCTGTCAGGTATGCTAAGTGTAAAAGGGGTATTTAGGGAAATTTAATCATGTGTGACAAAATCCTATTTAAATTCAAAGATTTTGTGCAAAAATGTACTTCCTGTCTGTTGTTGTGGTCGTAGACACA
The DNA here is from genome assembly GCF_057381915.1 of Diplotaxodon limnothrissa. Classification (NCBI taxonomy): domain Eukaryota; kingdom Metazoa; phylum Chordata; class Actinopteri; order Cichliformes; family Cichlidae; genus Diplotaxodon; species Diplotaxodon limnothrissa. The sequence continues at coordinate 28,447,284 of NC_140602.1, forward strand.
ACAACAGGTCATAGAAGGGATTGTTTACTGATCAGTAGGTAAGTGGCTCAATCCTTGGCTCCTCCAGTAATTTAATCAAAGTATCCTTGACCAAGAAACTGAACTCCTCATGTTGCTCCTGATGCATCCATTGGAGTGTGACTGTGTGTAAATGTTAAACAAAGTGCTGCATGAATGTGTGTGTAATTTGGTGAATGAGACTTGTAGCAGAAAGCATTTTGAGTGCTCAACCAGCTCAGGCGCACTCTCACTACTGGTAATGCGCTATTTCCTTGAGTTAAGTGAGCAAGACAGAATAAACATTTTCCGCTCTTCCATCACACGGGCACAGATTTTGTACCAGGAAGCTGTCAGGTTAAAGACAATTTAAATAGATCTGCATACACAAATTCAGCTCTTTTACATTTTACACGTACTAACAACATGCATCAGTGTGTTGTTTCACCTGGCATTACTGCCTACTTCTCTTCAGTTAACCAAAGTTCAACCCAGTACATAAGTAAACAACATGATTGGCTATCATGTGTGGCAATCAAAAGAATTCTGTTGTTAAAGATTTAATGGGACACTAACAAATGTTATAATTAAAAGTTGTTGGGTTTTTTCCATGGCTATCCCTCCTCAGACTGCAAAAACAATTATAGATAATATTGATTATTTTGTGAATATGTCACAGTGATGCCATCAGAAGGAGGGATAATCTCATTTTAGACTTTTGCCTTATTATTTATTTATTTAGTCATTGATTTATTTTGCCTCTTTGTTGGGATATTTAACGAAGAATTTGCGAGCAGAAGTGAGTCCAGATTCAGGAATAGTTGGAATGATTTTTGGATGGACAGCATTGTGCGTTGCAACATATCTTCACAAATACACATCAAATTGAAATAAGAAAAACTGAGAGAAATCATCTTGATGTAATCTAAAAATGATTAGAAACTTATGCAGATCCAGGAAATCCTCTGGATAACATAACTCAGTTTAGGCATGTTGTGGGTGGAGGTATGCAGACGCATTGATCTTTTAAGTCACTGGGTTTTGTGAAAAAGTTGTGCTATTTAGCAATTTTACGCAAAATGAAACTGCTCTTAATCACATGACACTAGGCCAACTGTTACAGGGGAATCTGTAGCCATTATATGCCAGGATATGATTGTAATAGAAAAATACTACATAAATTAAATTTGAATGTGATCCAGTTGTTGTTGTTTTTAGCCTTCAGTTAAAGATGGCAAAGTCTTCTTGTTAAATTTGTTAGAACACCTGTAACTTTGAATAAAATCATGTCTGAAATGCCTGGCTTTAGTTTTACAACTTTATCATCTGTTGTTATGATTTCTCTGGTGGGGTGGGGGAGGGGGATTTTGGAAGACATCTATGATGATTTCTACAAATCATAAGTAACTCCTCCCCATATCACATCATTAAATCATGTAGAATTACAAGAAACAACACACAGGACATGATGTCAGTTAAAAACTTTGATCATAGTCAGAAACACATAAAGAACATAGTCATAGTCACAGTTATAAGGATTCAGGGAGCTTCATTGCTGCTTGTGAGAGAAATCATATGATTGAGTTATATATTTTTTTAAATAATAATTTAAGGTTACAAAAGAACCCTCAAATTATTTAACTTCTTCAGTAAATGAGCCAATTAGTTAATATTGGTAAGGAAATTATTTAAAGACATTTACTCTTAAGCATCTGTAATTTGAGAACAGAAGGAGCAAAAACCATGATAAAAATGTATTTTAGTTACTTTCCAGTCTCACTTACTGATAAACTGGTGCATTAATTTGGATGAAAAAAGTGCACAAATTCTAAACACATGCATATGGCTGATTTATGAAAAACCTTCCCCTTACCACCTACAGGGCTTCTTAAGTCTAAGGACCAAAGTGTAGCTTATTTTACATGTAGCTTGGCTGAAATGTAATTGTTGACTATGCATTTTGGTGTGCTGGGGCTTCAGAGTCAGTGTTCAGGTTTTTACATCTGTGGGGGAGACTGTGCGCCGGCTGGGTCATGTAGCTTTCTGACGTGTTTCTTCAGGTCAAAGTTCCTGCAGAAGCCCTTGCCACAGGTTGGGCAGGTGAAGGGTTTCTTATCGTTGTGGGTGTGCATGTGGAAGGTGAGGTTGTACACCTGATGAAATGCCTTGCTGCAGATGGAGCACTTGAACTGCTTCTCGCCACTGTGTGTCAGCTTGTGGTTTTTGTAGTTTCCTGTGTTGAGGCAAAAGGGTGAAACTTAACAAGACATCAAGACATGGAATCTCCTTACAATTCCAAAGAATTTCCAAGAGTATATTTGCTCAGTGGTATCAGCATCACATAATCTGACTGTGAGGAAGTGAAATGGGACCAAAACAACAACAAAAAAAACCCACAAAAAACAAGCAATTATACTTTACAGTACAAAAGTTATTAAATTGGTAATTGATGGTTAAAATGGTTTTACTTTTTAAACTAATTAACATTACATTTAGGTTAAAATGAAATAATAATTAATAATGTTCATATATTGATTCATAATTTGTTTTTAATGATCCTCTACAGAAATTGGATCGATGGTTATGGTAAAAATTGCAACTTATTACATAAACTAATTGCATAAGTAAAAATAAATTATAACATACTGATGTAAATCAGTCACTCGTACACATATTTTAAGAATTTGTGCACTTTGTTCAATTATTAGTAAATATTATTATTGATGTTATTATTAGTATTTCAATTTTTATCACCGGCAGAAGGGAATAACTACTAACATTTTATCAATTATCAGGATACCTTTTATCAGTGATGAATACATTACTGTATGAGTCCATAGCATGTGGGAAAAAAGCCCAGCAAATATTTTTCCTTATAATATTTATTTTTAATTTATTTATTTATGTTGCTTATTTTGTTTTGTTTTGTTGTTCTGAGAATTAGAAATCATGCCACATATATGTGTTTTTCGTTTGTGAAAAATACAGTTTTACTCACATTAACAACTAAAATAAGGATCACATGTTCACATTTGAGAAGCAAAATCCATCCAGTATTTGGCATTATTGCTGAAACCCTACTGAATTCTGTGATATTTAAAATAACCAAAAAAGAAACATATGTTTTCCTCCTGTTAATATGAACCAGAGGAGTGTTTTCAGAGCAATTCATCACCACAATCACCGGCATTACCTTAATATTAAATAAAACCTGAAATAAAATACAAGTATTACCGCATTTCTAACAACATAAAAAAAGGAAAATGTACACTTAAAAAATGACTTTTTGCTCTCAGTGAACACAAAGCAACACTGAAAATAATAAAATACTGAACTGTAAAAAAAAATCAAAGGTTTCTTTATTTAAAGAATTAATCACTGGCTGGTATAAACTAAATGTATACAAATTAAGTAAATTTTATTTGACCATATTCCATTTAACATTTTACACAGTACCTATGTAACAACATTTTATTTAAATGAAAATCTAATTTACATGTACTCAAATTACTTAAAGCATTTAGTCGTAAAAGTTTTCTGTGTGTTTCATGAGGCGATGTATTGGATGTATTAGAGCTGATGTATTAGTAGATGTAAAGCAGTAGCAATACAACAGTTTGAAGGGAATACATCAGTACAGCACAGTAAAACTGTAAGCATGTAGACAAATATAATGTCACAACTAAGAATGTGCGTTTCTATAGAAGATTTTTCACCACTTCATAACAGCTCAGGATGAATCCAGGGAGCGATTCCTCTTCAGATTTAACTGTTTGTTTTAGCCGTCATAGCAGACTAACCTTTTCTAAAATTACAAGTCCGGCTAATTTCAAGAAAGTAAACTTTGGTAATTGTTATGAATACATAAATGCAACACAATCATCAACTACCACTCTAATGGGCTTTGGGCGACTGCTATGTGTCTGGCAGAGATGCCCCACATGGTTTGAAGGTTTGAAATAGCACCAAATATTTGGCCTTACAACATGTAACAGCTCTGCTACAGGCAGTTACAATGAAACATTTATGTTTCCATAACATATTTTAACAAAACAAACAAACAAAAAAGAAGAAAACAAAATAGTGCTGCTGGACAAGCATCTGTATTATTTTTGTGTCTGTTAAACTCGCATGTCTTGAATATGCTGAATTATGTTCGATTTACATTAATATATAATAATTATATATAATAAACAGTGTGGAGTCTGTAGCGAACTGTCTTCACGGGAACTTTAAACGGATTTAGCCTCAGACCCGCTGTATTTGTCCATCGCACCCACTTCTGTTACATATCATCACCTTTTGTTTTTGTTGTTTTTTCCCTCTTTATGCCAATGAATTTATCGTGTTTTCGCTCTGTGTTGTTTGACCTGTAAGTTCAGTCCAGCTGTATAGTGAGGATGTGGCTCTTCTCTCGGGATCTTTTGCTTTTTAGGATTTAACACCGCTCTAAAATGTAACGGATTCTTGGAATAAAATTTCTAATCAAGATGTTTTGGTTGATATATTAAATCTAATCCTTGAAAAAGGAGAAAAAACAAATAAGAAAATACTGATCCATTTTCTTTTTTTTTTACCGTCTCACCTTTTTGGTGAAATCCCTTCCCACAGAACTCGCACACGAATGGTTTGTATCCTGCATGGATGCGTGTGTGCGTGTTGAGGGTTGAACTCCTGTTAAAGGCTTTTCCGCACTGGTTACACTTGTGAGGCTTTTCCTGTAAAAAAAAATTACAGGGGGGAAATAAGTAACTCAGTGGAAAATGTGCCATAAATAAAAAATAGCACCAAAAAATACAAAATAATCTTGCAGAGATGCACAAGGACCTTATACTTTCACAGATAATGTATATAATGTGTAGAATCAAATTCATTAATATAACAGCGCATAAAGATGAATACTTTTTATGCTTAATTTATATTTTAAGCGAAACAAACATAATTAGCGCGTAATTAATTTCCTCTGTGAAAGTGACACCTCACAGGGGTAAATAAAACAGAAATCGATTTTTGAGTCTAAACCTGCAATCCGAACGCCACGCTGAAGCCACGCCCACCAAACGCATATTAAATCATATCAATCATCATGACTGAAAACAATCGAACTGGTAGTTACTTAAATAAATTAATGATCGTACTTCAGTGTGATTAAATCTCTGCGTACGATTCAGAGGTGAAACATATTAAAGAAAAATAAATCAATAAACAGAATAATAAAGAGTGACCGACTTTATCGCGACCTTTGGTTGACATTTAAACGGTAAATAAAACAGAGAATATAACATTTTAAAACTTACAGAGATCAGCGAAATGATAATCAAACATAACATTTAAAACCATCATTAAAAAACAAAACAAAAAACGTTAAAAAAAAAAACCCCGAGATGAATGACTGAACTCATCCTACCTGAGTGTGGATGATTTTGTGCCGGCACAGCGTGCTGGCCTGTCGGAATCCCTTCCCGCAAACTTTGCACACGAATGGTCGAGCGCCTGTGTGTACGGGCATGTGGCGGGTCAGGTTGTAGTGCGCGTTAAAGACCTGAACAGGAGGGGGGGGAAACCCGAGACAAAACAAATAAATAAACAAAAAGCAACACCTTGTCAACAAGAAAAATATAATCATTATTATTTTAATAATAATAATAAAATAATAAAATGTCAGCCGACTACATTGCTCAGTTAAAGGTTAATTATGTGGAAAAAAAGAAGAAGAATGGGTGCCTGTAATTATTAGATTAAGTCTAATTATGTGTAATCTGTTGGGGGGTAATTTATTGGACTTGGAATACACGGAATGGGTTCATTGTAACACAATAACAAATCTCTAAAGATGCGCAGCATGAGCCAAAATTTAAATTCCTAAACAACCCACCAAGTAGGCATTACGGTAATTTGGTCCTTTTAAAGTGAGTTTTAGAGAAATTATAAATGTTAAATTCGATAAATTCCATCTGTTATTTCAAATAACCACAGCAAACCTCCGTTTTTTCCTTTATTTATGTACTCTGCGCTTCCATTCCGGGACTCCGTTTATTAATTTTGCGAACTAAATGCCGGGTCTGCACACTCTAAAAATTCTATTCGACATATGTATGCATTTTTATTTTAATGCATACATATGTCGAATACTTTTTTAGTCAGAGTTATTTTTTTTAAGGTTGTTTAGATCGTATAGAGTGACCGAGTGTATCGGACACTATATTATTTATCTAACCCTAAACACATCCATTAAACAAAACTTAACCTTATGTAAAAGGATCGAGTATTTGTAAGTTAAACACTAATAACTAATCAAATCCAACATTTAACTTACACTAGATTACTTGTTTAAAATATCTTCAAAACCTCCGAATTTTTTCATAAAAAAAAAAAGAGGGTGAGAGATAACTAACATCAATTCTGAAAATAAATCCATTTTCAGTTTCCTTCTGTGGATAAAGAGTAAATAAATTCAATAATCCGCGCTGACGCTCACCTTACCGCAGACCTCACAGGTAAAAACTTTGGGCTTGCTACCGGGACAGGAGCCGCTGAGCCTGGCGCTTGCCGCTGCAGCTGTCGCGGAGCCCTTGAAAATCTTGTCACTCAGGATCTGGTCCCTCTGCTTTATGTAGTGAATCTGGTTCGGAGATAGATCCTTGAAGGCCTGCACGCCGGAACCCGCGTACCGCTCCGCGGCCTGTTGCATGCCGGTCTTGCTCTTCTCTGCCATGAAGGCTTTATGTCGGGCAGTGAACAGGTACGAGGCCATAGGGTGCAGGTTCACCAGGCCAGCCGGCGGTGGACACGCTCCGGAATCCCCGCTGCAATTCAGGTAGCAAACAGTGCCCATCGTGGGAAAAGAGGACTGGTTTACCACCCTGGGTCTGAAGAGTTTGTACTGCCCGGTGGTTTGGCTGACAGCAGTGTCTTCTTGTTGATTTTTATAGTTTAGCCCAAACCCCAAAAATTCTGCGGGAGCCGGGAGAGAAGACGCGTCTAAGTGGCCCGGATCCAGCCCTGTGATACTGAGCCGGTGTCCCGGCTCATAGCCGAGCGGTACCAGCGGGATCATGCAATGCAGCGAGGACGGATATGCTTCGGGTTTCCCCACTGGAGCGGACTGAAACCAGTTGGGGAGCGGTATTGACTTGGGCTCGGGTGTCCTGGCCATAATCCGGTCGATGGAGAAAGCGAGAGGCTTGCTGCTGCCGCCGGAGGTGAGCATTTCTGAGCCCGCAGGTTGGCTCCCTGAAGCCGTGGGGGAGCCAAGGATCCCTGCTGGGCGGCGGAGAGGACCGTCCATCACCTCCGCATCAACCGGGTTGCGACAACAACAACTAAAGCTGCTGGAAAGAAGATGAGATCGGCGCTGCTCCTCACCGGCACGCAGAAAAGGACATCATCCGCCAGGGATCCCCCAACCCCACCCCCACCAAAACACAGGCCCTGCTTTCCTGGTTGTTGACAACAATCAGGGCGCCCGAGGCTCGTTCGATATCGATGGGGCAAGAGCCGAGACCTTGCCGATCGTTACCGTCCAAGAAGGAGAGTGGAAAAGTAGATAATTTGCTCAATTCTCCTCTGTCGATTCTCTGCGTTTGTCGCCGCTGGAAGAGGAGGAGGAAAGTGTTCTTTACTTGGCAGGACTCCTGCTCAACTGAAAGGTACTTGGTGAATCCTAGGTCCCCTTGTGGTTTTACGTGACATCTTTTTTTTTTTTAAATCGTGATGAGCCAGACGCGCAGCGGCTGCAGGGTCAGGAACTGTCAGTGTTTTAGATCAGATTTGGACACGTCTTTGGCTCTCAAAACCCAGCCCTTTTACGCACGGTTCAAAGAAGACAGGGACATGTCATGTAGTTGAATTCAAAACAGAAAACAGATCGAGATATTGAGCAGAAAATGGATTTGATGTCATTGATGTCAGTCTGGATGGGTTTAGAAATCAACAACTTTAACTCAAAGCGCCCTTTTTTTTCTTTTACGCACCAGATTTTTAAATCTTAAAAAGCGGTTTGGAAAAAAGCGACTACTCGAGACAAAGAGATGGACAGAAATCTGCAGTGAAAATGCTCACTCTCCCCTATCGAGTCTTATCCTTTTTTCCAGTCACACGAATACAAGCAACTCTTTTATCCACAAAGCACAGAGCCGGTGGGCTGAAGCGCAAATTCCACAAGATGAATGAATGAAACCAATGGCGCACGAACCCACAACAATAGCTCCATCCTGTCAGTGATGGAGGCAGAGAGTGAATGGGCAGGTTCGGAGTGGACTGAGCTGAATTTGTCCTTCAAGGGTTTGAACAAAAGATGAAGAGAAATAAAAGTGACCGTCGAGGGCCCAGGGAGCGACAGCAGAAATTAGAGTGAACACAGTCACATCAGAAAAGAAAAGGTTAACAAGGTATTTGTGTTGGTTGACTATTAGTGTAGTACACGCATTTCTTTTTCTTCTTCAGTGTCTCTCAGTTGGCTTAATGTAATAATGTTTTGTTTTGAAGTCAAACTGTTTTAAATAATGAGGGAATTAGATGGAAGTTGAATGTTTGTGTGTTCTTGGACGATGGTTTTTAATGAGTCAGGGGTCACAGAGGCTCAACAAATCAAGTATTCGTTTACACGTAATAAAAGTGTGATAAAATAAATTATGCGCCCATTATTAAAGCAAGAGACATTGCAGTGTTAACGTGAGGCCACGTCTCTCCTCACTTATCTACTAAAGCCTTACAGCACCAGTTTTAATCTGTCCAGCCGAGTTTCGTTGCTTTTATGCCATAGAAGTATTAGACAACTTATCATTTTTAATTGAAGTTATAATAATAATAGTAGTAGTAGTACTATAAGCGTATAATGTTGGGTGTGCGTCACCCCCCCCCCCCCCCCCCACACACACACACACACACTAAATATTCTAAAAATATTTACACACACACACACACACACACACACACACACAGTTATACTTACATTAATTACTAAGATCTTCATATCTGAGCGTCAGGCCACGTCTCTTGTTATATACTGAAAGATCACAGCGGCAGTTTTACTCTATTTAGCCAAGTTTTCCTTTTTGCTTCTTTTTGCTAGAAACACCGCAAGACTTATTAATTATATTATAAGTCACGTTCTGAGAGTTATTATCATTTTTATTCCTATTTTTATTATCGTTTTCATTAAGCAACACGTTAAATCACTTCAAAATATTGTGATGTCTGTCAGCTAATTACATTTACGTCTAAATAATTAGCCATACTATTAATAGCAATATTAATAACAATTATTATAAATTGTTGTTGTTTCATTGATTTTTTTGCCCATAAAGGCTTCTTATGCCAGAGCCTCTAATAAACCACTGTCGTGTTAGCGCCGCATAGACGCTGCTTCTGTGTAAACTGACTTTTCACCACTTCATATTTTGAACTGAACTAATAAACAATACTTTTATAAATAATTATGAGTGTCATCATAAGGAGTAGGTTATTCTGCCAACCTACCCTGGATTTTCGCGGTGTTATTTTTTTCCCCTGTTAATTCAGTTCTTACATTTTGTTCATGAAATATTAATTTCTCTTAACTTTATTTCATACTGCGCAAATAAATGTATTTTTTAAAATAATAACTTTAGAACTTTAGAAGTAGAACTCCAAACCTGTTCTACTTGTTTTATTTTATTCTCCTCAAACAGTTACAGGAGAAAGTATTTGTCTTTACCAATTTCTGAACAGAATGCCAATAAAATGAAAGTCAAAGTCTTGCTGATTTAATGGTACTTCTTTTGATTAATCGGTGACAGATTTATTTTGAAAATATTTTACGATTTTTTTTTAATTTAATACAGTTCAAATGAGAACATAATATAAACAAGACCATGAATTTTGCTAAGAATTATCACGATATTAGTGACCTGGAGAATGTGTGTCCTATCGTCTGCTTGTCTTATTGATTTTTATGTGAGCGATAAATGTTTTGTGAGTTTTTAGTTGTTAGGCATTACTGAGGATTTTATTACAAAAAAGAAATTAATCCTTAGATTTTTAAAAAAACCCTTTCTGGTCTGTCTGGAAATGACTCAGATCTCCACCATGCTTGTTGCGTTAGTTACCTATTGAATAAAGATGCTACATATCCAACACTGTTTCTCAGATTTTAGATGATTTTCCCTGAAACTGAAAACAAACATTAAATTACACAAACACACACATACCTAACCATAACCTAATTGCAGCCCTGACACTAAAACCACATTTTGAGTCTCAAAAACGCCTTCAAACTTGTGGGGACCGGGATTTTGGTCCCCACGAGGGCTGTTTGTCCCCACAAGTATAGTAAATACCAATTTTTCGTCCCCACGAAGATGTTAATACCCGTCCCCACACACACACACACACACACACACACACACACACACACACACACACACACACAAGTCTAAACACCTTCACATTCGTTTTTTCTTTATTTTTACTACTTTCTACATTGTAGATACAAACCAAAGACATATCAAGATATATGGAATTATGTAGCAAAGAAAATATTGATAAATGACTCTAAATATGTCTGATATGTTAAATTCCTGAAAGTAGCCTCCCCCTGCTTTGTTGACAGCGCTAAAAACCCTTGGCCTTCGCTCAGCAAGCTTCATGATGTAGTCAGCTAAAATGGTTTCATTTCACAGGTGTGACTTGTCAGCGTTTATTTGTGGAATTTCTTGGCTTCTCAGTTGTGTTGTGTAAAAGTCAGGATGGTCCACAGCTGACAGCCCCATTTAACAACTGTTAGAATTTAGCTGAATGGTTCTTCCCATAATATAAGTAAAGAGAAATGAAAATCCAACATTACTTTAAGAACTGAAGATCAGTCAAAATTGCTGCAACTTTGAATGTGTCCCCAAGTGCAGTTGCAAAAACCATCAAGCGCTACAACGAAACTGGCTCATATGAGGACCGCCCCAGGAAAGGAAGGCCAAGAGTCACCTCTGCTGCTGAGGATAAATTCACCAGACTCAGAAATCGCAAGTCAACAGCACCTCAGATTAGAGCCCGGATAAATGCCACACAGAGTTCCAGGAGCAGACTCATCTCTACATCAACTGTTCAGAGGAGACTGCACGAATCAGGCCTTTATGGTCAAATAGCTGCTAAGAAACCACTACTAAGGAAAAGCAACAAGCAGAAGAGATTTGTTTGGGCCATTAGACCAGTGGAAATCTGTGCTTTGGTCTGATGAGTCCAAATTTGAGATCTTTGGTTCCCCGCCGTGTCTTTGCAAGAAAGGGTGCACGGATGGTCTTTATATGCATGGTCCCACTGTGAAGCGTGGACTTTCTAAAAGTACCATGGGAGGAAGAGCCTTCAGCTGTCAGGCTCCTTTCCTGTGTTCAAAGTTGGTACCATAAAATTTTTATGCAAATTGGAGATAGTCAAGCAGAAAATATTTAAAAAATTATTAGTTTTCTCAGTATTATATTTAACTGTCTTTGTTAGTTTTGGTACATTTAGAAGTAGACTCATGTGGTTAGAGATTTTCAGTTTCGTGCTACCCTTTTCTTCCCTTGTATCTTGTTGAATCACATTAGTTTCTGTGTTATTTTGCTAGTTGTTTTCTTTTTGCGTCTTGTAGTTTTACTTTCTTTGTTTCATCATCTGTGATTAGTTTTAGCTGTTCATGTTTCTGAGGCGTTTCCACTCCCAGTGTGTGTGTGTGTGTGTGTGTGTCCACAGTTATCCATGGGTTTCTGTAGATGGATTATTTTAGCTTTCCATCGTCTTATTCTACTCATGACTTACTTTAGTCATTTACATTCCAAGAGGTAAACTAAAGTTCAGAGGACATATGACCTTGTAATTAATCAACAGGGCAAAGCTTGTAATAGACACACTGGTTCATTGTGTGGATGTTACACTTTGCCTCTTTTATGTGCGAAATGCACACATGCAGAAGTTGCACACCAGAAGGGGGAGATAATATATTTGAGCAAAAATGTTGCTGACCAGGAAAGGTATGAAGTACATTCCAGGCTCCTTCTTAGGTAAGATTAAGCTAGATGGCAAATGAATTTACATGTAAATGTATTAGTAATGTCTCTCTAAATGCTTGTTTTCATTTTGGCTTGAAATAAAACATTGCCCACTGATGGAACTCAGCTTACTCTAACTTCTGCATGCACGTCCATTTCACACTCATGTGAGACAAAGCATGACATCCACAGCTTGTCTTTTACATGCTTTGCTGTGATGTTGGGTTAAATTTAAAAAAATAAAAAATAAAGATGAGCTGATTTGAAAAGGCTGGTAACAAAAATGATTTGCCTTTGAAGAATGAAAATATAACTCAATTTATTTCCCCAAGTGAAATACACCCTTCCCTCCTATAACAAATGTATCCAAAAGGCTTTAAACAACAGCCTAACTGGTGTTCCCCTGTCATCATCACAGTAAGTGATGCTAAACAAACCAGAATTCCACATGGATTTTAGCTGTTGCAGCCAAACACTCCAAGCTATTAATTGATTTATACTCAGTTTATCAGTCGTTAAGGCTACCATCAAGCGAGTAATAAGATGCCTTTTCAAAACAGAAGGTAACATTTGCCAGATATATACTGTCAGAATGTTTTGTCAGACTTCACCTTTACCAAGAACCAAAGGTTTTCAGTTTGTGTACAAGCTCTGCATTCAGTGCTGTGTGAAGATGTGTCTGGTTCCTCTTGAACGTCTCCAAAAATTTCACAAGATGAGCTATTCCATATTCCACACTCCACATTTGGAAGTCAACAGATGCATCAGGGGAGGCTGGGGCTCTCTGGCTGTCATGGAGTATTTGTTCCCTTTCACTTGTGGCTTTCATGACTCGTAGTTTGTCTGCATAGTCCAGAAATTTCACTATCACAACCCCAGGTGGCAGGAGACCATATCTCAACTTTAGCTCCACTACCAATTCTGCATGCTGATATAATCACCAAGTCCTCATGGAGCCACTTTTTGAAGAAAGTACACCAATCAGCACCTTGCCCTTCCTCCCAGAGAGAGAGCCCAACCAAATATTTGAACAGCAACTCCAGTTTTCCAAGTCATCCATTTTACATTGTAGTATATTTTATGGCAGTAGTTTAGTTTCTCAAAAACATTGATTTCACTTTTCTTAGTTCTGGTCATTTTGGTCACTATACCCAATAAGCACAAAGTGAACAAAATCATTGAAAATCTTGCAAATTTATTACAATTAAAAAACAAAACCTTTGTCATCTTGGCTGTGTGCTTAGGGTACGTTGGGTTCTTATTTCTCCACAAAGCAATACTGGAGCTCTGTCAAAGTCACCATTGGGATCCAACAGGTTCTTGGTCACCTCTCCGGCTTTCTACCCCAATCAGTCAGATCGGCCAGGTAGCCAGCTCTGGGAAGAATTCCTGGTTCTTCTTTTTCCATTTATGGATGATGGAGGCCACTGTATTCATTGGGACCTTCAATGTTCCAGAAAGTTTTTCTCTACCCCTTCCCAGAACAATTCAGTCTCAGAGGTCTACAGACTTGGACTTCATGCAACTTTATATCCTGTCAGATATGAAAATTATGCACTTTCGACTTTGCACTGCAGAGTTCCCACATGACACACCTCACTTCTGTTTAAAACTCAAAATTGTTTCTCATTTACCCCTTTATTCTTTAATATTTTGTGTTCCATAACGAGTCATATGAATTGTTATCTGGAAAATCCTTCAATTTTCCATTAATTTTTTTTATCCCTTATATAATCCTTCAAAATCAATAGGACAAAAAAAGCCACATTCCCCCAAAAATGCTGTATTTCTCCAATTTAAATAACTCTTTTAAAACTACTTCAGTCTGAACAATAAATATTAAATGTTAATTACGTTTTTGCATTTTAACCCTTTAAAGACCAGTATGCTTAAAAAGCTACACTACAACAAAATGATTTTGATAAAATACATTTAAGGAGTACATGATTATCCATGCAGTTTTATTTTTTCAACAGTGTCAAATTTATTATTATTTTTTTTTTACAAAAACTGACACTCAAGGACCTAGCAGAAAAATGCCACCTTCCCACAAAGATTTTCCACTTTAAATATATCAAATATTAATTATAGCTTTTGGATTTGAACCCTTTAAAGAAGAGGGACTCCAGCTGAGGTGGGGCAGAGGCTGCAAATGGACAGGCTGTGGTTTTTGCATGTAAGGTTCACACATGGTGCTGCCAGCTCTTCTCTTTCCATCTGTGCAAAAGTCACACTGCCCTTACATTTGCTGACGAGAGGGGATTGCAGTGGCACGCTGCAGACTTGAATTGATTAGATTTTTTTGACCTGTAAACATTGTCCAAAATGAGCGTCCCTATGCAAGCCTGCCCTCCATGTGTGTCAACATAAGCTGCTGAGTGTTTCCCATGCAGGTTTGTCATGGCCACAGTTTGAGTGTCATCCATCAGCAATAGTGCACAAATTGTGTCATGGTGTGTAGGTTCTGGGATCCAACCTCTGGCTGCTGGGATGTAGCAGTCTTTCTGTCTTTAACTATTTTAAGCCAATTTAAAGAACTGACAAAACAATTATAAAAGAAAATAAAAATCCATATATTCTGGCAAATATTAGCTATATTCACTCAGTACAGCCGAAATAGCATGAAAATAAAAAAAAGGAATTAAACAAATCGTCCCCAGGAGTCTAAGGTTATTCACAGTTACAGGTTTTACATGTTATCTTACATTTTACGTGTCAATTCAGTCTATTTTTATATATATATTTTGATATTTCATGCATTTAAAAATAACTGGAAAATTTAGCAAAACTTAACAGAAATATACCAGCTTTATTACTTAAGAACTTACAAAACAAACAAGATGGAAACCAGGAACAATTAATCAAATACACAAATCATTGAGGGAAAAAAATGTAAGGGAGGACAAAACAACTAGGACTCAACTGCACACAAGAAAATTTGGGAGGCAACAGCTGGGCAAAACAAGACAGGTGAACAGAATAACTAACGAGAAAAGGGGAAGCAAAACTTCACACAACACGCACAAGACAAGGAACTATCAAAATAAGATTAAGACGTGAACTTCACACAGTGACAGAGATAAACATGGAGACATGACTAACACTATCATACTGAAAGGACTACACCGTGTTCCAAATTATTATGCAAATAATATGTTTCTCTGATTTTCCTAAATAGTCGATTCAAATGGCAGTCGGCATAATATTCGAGTCATCAACCGTTAGAGTATAATTCAAATGTTACTGAACAAACCTCCCAATGAAAACAGTATGTTTTCAAAAATAAAAAACTTAAAATGCACTGTTCCAAATTATTACGAACACAAAACATTTTATAGGTTATAGAGAATTGAAAATGGCCATTTGTCGAATTTGCAGCATTAGTAGATCAATTTTAGTGAAATCAAAAGCCATTTCAATCAAAAGCATCTTAACAGGTCAAGTTACATATTAACATAGGAACCCTTTATTGATAGCAGTTTCACAATTCTTGCATCCATGGAACTTGTGAGTTTTTGGAAAGTTTCTGCTTGAATGTCTTTGCAGGATGTCAGAATATCCTCCCAGAGCTGCTGTCTGGATGTGAACTGCCTCCCACCCTCATATTTTTTTGTTTGAGGATGCTCCAAAGGTTCTTAAGAGCATTGAAGTCAGGGAAGAATGGGGAACACACCATGAGTTCCTCTCCTTTTATGCTGATAGCAGCCAATGATGCACAGGTATTCCTTGCAGCATGACATTTGACACTGTCTTGCATGTAGGTGATTTTGTTGCAGAAGGCACAGTTCTTCTCTTTCTACCATGGAAGAAAGTGGTCAGTCAGAAACTCCACATACTTTGCAGAGGTCCTTTTGACACCTTCAGGGACCCTAAAGGAGCCGACCAGCTCTCTCTCTGTGATTCCGGCTCAAAAAATGACTCCACCCCCTCTTTGCTGACGATGCAGCTTTGTTGGGACATGGTGGCTGTCCACCAACCATCCACCACTGCATCCATCTTGACCATCCAGGGTTGCACGGCACTCATCAGTTAACAAGAATGTTTGAAAATTAGTCTTCATGTAGTTCTGGGCCCACTGCAGCTGTTTCTGCTTGTGAGCATTAGTTAGGGGTGGTTTATGCACAACTGCAAGTCTCTGGAGGATCCTACACCTTGATGTTTGCAGGGCTCCAGAGGCACCAGCAGATTCAAATATGTGTTTGCTGCTTTGTAATGGCCTTTTAGCAGCTGCTCTTAATCTGAAGTATTTGTCTGGCAGAAACCTTCCTCATTGTGCCTTTATCTGCATGAACCCGTGTGTGCTCTGACTCAGCCACAAATCTCTTAACATTATGGTGATCATGCTTAAATTTTTGTGAAATATCTAAGGTTTTCATTATGTGTCCAAGGCATTCAACTATTTCATGCAACAGCAGAGAGATCCTTTTTCCTTCCTATATTGCTTGAAAATGGTGGTCTGCTTAATAATGTGGAACATCCTTCTTTAGTGGTTTTTCCTTTAATTGAGCTCACCCGTCAAACTCATGATCACAGGTCTCCGAGATTAATTCAGTGATCCACAAATCCCTGAGACACAATTCCATCCATGAGTTTAATTGAAAAACAACTTATTTAATCTTTATGACACTTAAACACAATTTGCATAATAATTTGGAACTCTGTGTAGATACAGAGATGAAGAGCTATGATATAAGTTAGGTCTCAACATCCAAAAGAGCAAATCATGAGCTCACAGTAAAAACTCGAAATATCTTAAAATTCAAACCGCTGGGTAAAAGACCCAGGACTAGGACCGACACAAACATGATCAGAGGGTTAAATTAACTGGCAGATTATTGCAAACATTTGATCTGAAGAATACACTGAAATCAGTATGTAGCAGAGCTTCTGACATAAACTTTAAACATTGAAGCTTGGCTCTTGAAGGATGACTACAAATCACATTTTAAATTGCACAACATAATTTATAAGCATTTAAGCATGGAAATTATTATGTATGATATTGTTTTGTTTTTTAAACAGGAATTGGCTCACTGGTGTGGCAAGGACAATGGAAAGCTACGTTAAATATACAGTTGGAATTTGCTAAAATTCACAGCTGCCCACATGCACAACCCAAATGCCTTTTGGAGAAAGGTTTATGGCCAGACGAAACAAATAGAGCTATTTGGCCACAATGATATGAACGATAACAGGTATACTTGGAGGAGTAACTGTGAGGCTTTCAAAATTAAATATACTGTATTAACTGTCAAGCATGCTCTGGGGCTAAAGAGTATGATGGCATTGAAGCATGCCATTATTCTGGGGCTATTCTGCAGCCAGTGGTACTGGTACAATGGCACTGGTGCACAAAGCGGATGGAACAAGAAGGACTACCTCAAAATGCTGCAAGATCACCTGGTGGTTGAAACTTGGACACAATTGACCTTCCCAATGATGAAATGACCCCATTTGATCATTTTAGTCTTAAGTAGCTTGATCACTTGAGAGTTAATGTTCAATTGTCATTTCAGTGGTCCACTGAAACCCTACTGATGAAAACTGGGCTGTGAAATCAGTTTCTTGACCATTAATATACAAATTGCCATAACCATTGATCAACATCCACTGATCAGTTTCAGTCATTATCTAAATGTACTGTTTATAAGGTTGGGGAAAGCTGCATTCAGCTGAGACTGAAGAAGTCACTTAGATGAGTGATGAAATCTTCAACTACAAACGCTACGTCCAGATGAACAGAAACAACTTTTGCGGTTTTCCTTACCTGGATGATGCATCAAGACATCAGTAACTTAAATTTGCTGATGTGAAACCTAAGCAAAGACGAGCTACATGTGCCTTTGTCAGCATCTACATGTAGCCACACCCCTAAAAATGCATTACTTCAGTACCAGTTGAATGTGTCCATTCACTTACCATGAAGGGAGAAATGAGCTATTAGCTTAGCAATTTTTACATGTAAGTAGAATCATTATAGGATGTACTGTATAATGCAGCAAATGGCTGAAGGGAATAAATAACTAGCAAACATTTTGTTTTAATCTGGGGTACAGGGCATTTCCAACGTTAGGCTACAGCTGTGAGCAAAGACATAATAGAAAGCGCCTCCAATTGCTAAGCTTTACTATACAAAGTTGCACCAGAGCATGGCTGTATGTCCATAAATCAAACCGCAGAGAATCTGGGAAACACTGATAGTCACATCTAATGCATTAGTGCGCTCTGTCTATCATTCACACACATTCATACTCTGATGACCAAAATCGGAGAGCACCTTGGGGTTGAGTATCTTGCCCAAGGATACTTTGGCATGTAGGCTAGAGCAGCGGTCCCCAACCTTTTTTGCGCCACGGACCGGTTTATGCCCAACAATATTTTCACGGAACGGCCTTTAAGGTGTCGCGGATAAATACAACAAAATAAAACTAGTACCGGTACAGAAAAAAAAGAAGATTTATTCATAACACACGTGAAAAGACCCAGGAAAACCGATAAAAGGATAAAAACGATAACAAAAATAACGCTGAAAACCGATAAAAACCCTGAAAACTATACATTTCACACCTGAGCCTCAACTCTCGTGGCCCGGTACCAAACGACTCACGGACCGGTACCGGTCCGAGGCCCGGGGGTTGGGGACCGCTGGGCTAGAGTAGCCAGGGATGGAACCACCATACTTCCAATTGGGTGACTGTACCTCCTTGCCTACAGTCACCCCTATAATGAAGTAAGACTACTCACCTCCTTTACTACGACTGGTTATTGTGTTGTTAGCTCTATCATGAGGTGGACTGGAAAACACTCATAGCATCTCATATTGCATATTTGTGTGAATGTGTGTAAACTCTATATTACATATAAACACTATATAGTACAGCTACCTGCAGTGAACTATACCTACCAGGATGGTTCATCAGTAGTGGCTAAAAAGCTCCATAGTTTCAAACTTGGCTATGTAGTGGAAACGGGGGAATCAGTAACCAATTTTTAGCTATAAGGAAATGATAAGCTCTCATTAGGTATTTTTTGTGTTTAGCCCTCCCCTCCATATGCCAAATTTGCAAATTATTAATATAGAAAGTTTGGTACGTTATCAACTGGTGTGACTCAAAAGGATTAAAAATTTTGAGATACTTTCCCTCAAACCACCATTGAAAACTCCAGCTGTCCTTGAGTCTATTTGTACATCTAATTTTTGACCCATTTGACCCCTTTTGTACCTTATTACATTTCAGAAAAAAATACTGCATCTCACTACATTTACTTTAGATTTATGTCTTTTTATTTACTGATTTCAAGAATTCTAACATATGTGCACATGTTGTGCATCACTATGTTATAGAAATAAATTGTATATAATTGTAAATCAGACAAGAACTGAAACAGTGGAAAAAATACCATGGAGATGTACAACCAAAACTTAGAGGTTTCTGAATGCCAAGAGCGTCAACAGTTGTTGATGAGCTGTTAGCAAAACAACTACAGCAGAATAGAGCATCTCTCTGGCCAATGCAATCTAGCACTAATTGATAACTTGTCTTTGTTGAAACACCACAGCAATATTTCAGCCACAGTACAAGAAAAAAAAAATCTGTTAACTATTCTTTCAGCTTTGTGTGAACTACTTAGTGAAGCGTAGTAGTGTGTCACAGACTGCAATTGAATGTCCATTACAAAGGGTGATAATCAAGCAGTAACCGGTTGTGTGCAGATGTGTGTTTAGTCATCCTCTACGTCACTGTCTCTCGTGCTGATGCCCCGTAGGCCATCACCTGCCTTGACAGCCACAGTAGCCTCCTCCATCGTCAGCCTGTTGTAGATGGTTTCATAGCTTTTGATGTTCAGTGTGCTGTCCTGGACTCCCTGCAACCTGAAGTCATGATAGGTCTTCTGTTGAGGTGAGAAGAAGATAAAAAGAGAAGGAATAGAAAAAAAATTCAGAAACCATCTCTGGAATGTATTAAGCAGGATAAGGTGTGTGCCATTCACTGTTCGAAAGGACAAAAACAGGAAGACTGAGGCCCAAGGACGTGCAGTCTTTTATGTGCCATACCAGGGCGACAGACGATAGCATGCAAGGAATAATGTTTGCACCTTACATGAGGGCTATTATAATTCATTGTCTCATTGCTTTCAAGTTAAACTCTGTATATTAGCAACCAATGAAAAGACAAAGAGAGCTGGAAGCAACAACAGCCCACAGTTGAGCATTTTTTTTCCTTCACGTCTCCCCGCCTCTTCACACTGCTACTTACAAGGACACGTCAATGTCTTTATTATTTCTTCCTTTCCCTTTTTGTCAGATCTGACTCTTTTTGCACAAATAAGCCAGATTCTAAGATGTTCCTTTAATTGAATGGAGCCAGTCTCGGGTGATTCACTCCATTTTTTTTTTAAAAAGAAAAGATGGCTTAAAATGTGGTAGCTGAACGCAATAGGTCATTTTGAATGACAAACAATCCCTTTTGGAAAAATGGACTTCTTTGTCTATCAAATGGTTAGGCTTGGTCTCTCTTACATACTTCACGTTTATTTACCTTAACAATGTTGATGAGTGTTTTCAGCTGATACATGTGCAGCTGCAGGTCCAGTCTGTCAGTGAGCCAAACACATATCGCCCTCATGGAGTCAGTGTACCATTGCTATAAGAAACAGAAACAAACCAAACAGGACAAAGATAATTATGAGAAGAGAAAACAATAGCTAGGGATAAGTCGAAGGCCCAAACTATCAGCTCTAAATATTTATCAGTTTGGCTGCTTCAACACCGGACAATGACAAAAGTAGATTTTAAATCAATCAATCAGGATGTTTTTGAAATGCAGAAATGCTTTGTTTCAAGGGGGCTAAAATAAGCATTGATTTGAGTATTTAGAAATTACAGCCATTTTTCTACAAAGTGCTGATCGTCAGAGATTCAAAAGTAATTGAAAAATTTTAAATAAATTGGATCAAAATCGTTTGCTTTCTATGAGTGCATGAAGTCCAGACCTGATGAACAACACAAGTTTTTGTATTTAACAACCAAAACACATACTATATTAGGTTGAGATCAGATGACTACCTCAGTGTTATTGCCTGACTTGATAGGGGTGACTCCATTTCACCCTATCACTAGTATCCTGCTCTGTCACACTAGTCCTCTTCATATCATTCACTACAACCATCAATCTTCTGTGTGGTTTTCTTCTTCTCCATCTCCTGCTTGGCAGCTCCATATTTAGCATCCTTTGTTCAATATATCCATCATCCCTTTTCTGCAAATGTCCAAACCATCTCAGCCTTACCTTTCGAATTTTGCTCAACCTCAGGCCGTTCCTCTGATGTATTCATTTCTAATCCCTTCTATGCTGACCACTTCCAAGGAAAACCTTGACATTTTCAGCTCTACCACCTCCAGCTCTGTCTCCTAGCTTTTTGTTAGTGTCACCACCATTTTCAAACCACAGATCATAGCAGGTCTCACTACCATCTTGTAAGTCTCCACCTGTTCCACCCTGCCTGGAATCTCCTGTTCATCTCTTGTGTACTGCCCCTTGCTTTGGAAGGTTGACCTCAAATGTTTAAACTCACCTGCCTTCACTATATCGACTCTTTGCATGTTCACCTGTCCAACTATCTCCTTTTTATTCATACACATGTATTCTGCCTTGCTCCTACTGATTTTTATTCCTCTTCTCTCCAGAGAATACCTCCATCTCAGGCACCTCCAGGCTCTCTCTCACCTGCTTTCTACTGAATCGGAATTAGAAATGATTATTCATGCCTTTGTTTCTTCACAATTGAACTATTGTAATTCCTTGTATTTTTTGTAGGTCAATGTACAAACACGCACAGGACTTTATAAAACATGCAACATTTTACAAAGTCACTGCAAACGTACATGACTTTGCAGCATTAAAATGAATAAACCATGTGAAGATCTGTGTACTGGATTTTGTAGTATGTATAAAGTGACCTTTGACTGGTAGAGCACATTCCTGGAGAAAGCTTTTTCAAGTCTGTTTTTGAAGTCAATAAGGCCAAGAAAATACTCTGAGGAGCATCTTTAAACATTTTTCTTTTCAGTTGCAGCCAAACCCCTGAAAAGATACTAATAAAAACTATACTATGTTAATTTAGCTACAGATACTCTGAACAAGAACAGTTTATGGTTTTCATACCTGTGTGTTCACCTTCAGATTAGTTTACGTGTTAGCCGTTTGCTTGTTGACAGATCTAAAATGCCTTGCTTTAATTCAGCTAGCAACACCACAATGTAAGGTCAAAGGACATGTGCTAACAAAAGTGCAAAACTCAAAGAGGGTAAAACATTTATTTATTCAAAGGCACCAATTTACTGGTGAAGTCCTGAATACGAGGACAGAGTTCAGGGCTCTGCTTTGAACTTCAAAGAGTTGGAAAAAAATCAGGTTCCTTCTTTGTAATGTTCATTAAATGATCTTCCTTCACACCTTCCACCAACAAGCCACAGCTGCAGGAAAATCAAACACACCTTTTCTCACCTAAAGAGCAATCCTCACTTACAGAAACATTCAAAATGCTGCTGGTAAAATGCACACACTGGGTGGTTACCAGTCTTACAAGAATACTTGCGGAAATTGCTCTGACACAGTAATGACCCGTATATTCAGATCTGCTCTGAGAGATCACCGCTGACTTAATTCTATACAATGGCAAGGACTGTAATTACCTTCCCATTTAAGAGAGAAAAACAGTCCAAAGGTTTTTCACACACTTGACAAAAGCCAAAACACATCCATGATTACGCAGCTGTCATGCAAATATTTGATTCATTCTATTGTGAAAGCAACCTGTAACCTCCTACATCCTGGCTCCCAATTATACCAAAGTAATACGTTTTTCACTCAGTCTAAGTAGCTTAGCCTCGAGGAAATGCAACAAAATACAAACTTAAAAATTAGGGTTTAAGTTCAGTCACCGTTCCTGATTTGATTATTTTTCTGCCCAGGCTGCATTAAAGCATTTTCTCTCTTTAAAAGTCTTATCTTTTCATCTGGAAAGTAATCAAATGGTGAAAAATTATATGCTTTTAAAAGAAAATTAACTTCTTATTTAATCAAGAATTTTACATTGCAAAAATGAGCTTGCCAAATTGTGCTGCAGTGGAGTAGAAAAGCACTGTACGAGAACCAATCGATTTACCACAAGAAGATGGGAGACCTAAATAGTTATTTTTAAAATAATTTATCTTTAAATAATTTTTAAAAATAACTGTAAGCTGATCAAATGAGAACTAAATTTTGCACTGCTGTATACATTACTGTTGGACTAGATGATGACGGTTCTTCTTGGGGAGCAGCATTGGTGCTGGTGACACCAACAGACTGAATGAAGGCTGGCTGGCTGGCTCTGCGATTGGCTGCAAATTTAAAACTTGTGAAGGTTTTGAAACAACTAATAATCAGGAGTCGGGCTCGGCACTTTAGTTCCAGTGAAATGAACTCTTAAGGATTCAACATACCAAGAACTTTTTGACAATTTCATGTTTCCAACTTTGTGGGAACAGTTTGGATGGCCTCCATCTGTTCTAACATGACTGCGCACCAGTTCACAAAACAATGTTGTAAAGACCATGGATGAGTGAGTTTAACATGCGAAAACTTGACTGGCCTGAACACCACTTTTGGACAATACCTTTGAGATAAATTAGAGCACAGTCAGGCCTTTTTGTGCAATATCACTTTCTGACCTTACAAGCGGTTCTGGAAGAATGGTCATGTCGGTAGCAAGCTAGGCAAAGATGCTCAGACCTCCGAACCTCCAACCCCCAGCTCCAGCTCTTCCAAGGGGGTACCCAAGGCATTACTGAGGTAACCGAGATTTCTCCAGTAGGTCGAGGGCCTGCCTAGGGTTCTCCTCCATCCCTGAGCCACTTCATCGATAACATGTCATGGATGTCTCAACCACCTTAACTGGCAGCTCAAGCAAATGATTTTTTTGGTCTCACCATTGAGAGGGCCAAAAGTTAGATAAAAAGCTTACACACTTTGCTACAGGTTTGTTGCTAGCTAGTTAGCGATGCTACACACCTGTGTTACACTCCTAGTCTATATGTTTGAATGATTCAGCCCTCCTTAGTTTTTGTTATCATATTTAGGACAGATGAAATCAGCTGCACGCTTACACTGAGGCCCAGAGTTACTGCAAATATCAGAATTATCTAGAAATTAAATGTTGTCATTTTTAGATTTTAACATAAGACTCACACTCATGGGAAATAATACACTATTAGCAAAACACAGAATGAAAGAATTACAGATTAAAGTTTTCAGTTGAAAATACAATTGAAGACCTTTTATCTTTAATCAGGTTTTATTTAATTCTGTCAGAGAAAATGTCGTGCCCTCTTCATGCAGCTTACTACATTCAGTTCAGTTTTACTTAGACAGCACCTAATTACAACAATAGTTGCCTTGTAATTTGGCGAGATGAGCAGCTTTCCTAAACACCAAACTGAGTTACTTTTTTATGCTTCTTTATACTTACATGGATGTCTGTCTTTTGTGCGACCACATTGCACAATAAGGTAATTTAGTCTTTATACTTTTTCATCATTGAATTTTGGATCAATTTAAAATTTACTCTAATATTGAATACGTATGCAGCATTAAGAGTGGGAATATAGGATGATTTCTCTGTTGTCACAAGGTGTGAATCCAAGTGTGCAAGTCCTGTAATCACAAAGAGAAATAAATAATCACAAACTGTCAACTCTAAAGTTTATCCCTTGAAGCTGAAACCTTGTTTTGATGCACCTCGGAATCTTCCCTTACCATTCTTCAGTTTAATTGTTCTATTGATGTGCTGACATCAGCATAACAGTAGAACAATACAATATATTAATTATACAATATAATATTTTACCTTTGACTCGCTGCTACTTTTTTTAAATTGAGATCGACAAAGATGATGTCGCAGGTTTCCAGTCAGTTTCAGTCGTGCTACTGCAGGAACACAAACATAACATAGGAGGCATGATCAGCGGTGTTCTGATCAGCTGCCTCAGTACTGGACAACATACATTAATGCTTCATATTATTTCTGCCAAAGGAAGTAAGCTGTGCAGAGTACTGCACATGTAACTTGGTGAACTCAAATTAGAACCTCAATAAGAATAATTCAGATCGCGTTTTAACCAGAGTACTTAAAACAAACTCTGTATCAAATGCATAGATAAATGCAAAGAGTCAGTGCTAAAAATTTAATGGAAAAATGAAACAAATTTGGACTTAACATGCCAAATGCTACCATTTGGCATTAGCACATAAATGCTAGATTTGGTTATTTCAATCGTATGGGCTCAAATTGTGGTCATAAATATTTTGTAGTTGTAAATCAAATGCGTTGTTGTGAGAGTTGTGAGCTTTGTAACCTTGTAAACCAAAATACATGAAAATTTTATGTTTGTGCATCTATAGATGAGAATTTGTGTGTAAAAAAGATTTGTTTGTAAAAAATTATTTAGACAAGACACCTTTTTTTTGTTAAGGTCTGGTTACAGATACAAAGCAAAAACTACGTGTGAAACTCTGCGCTAAAGTTCCCTGGCTGTGTGTGAGTTTGAACTCACAAGTATGAATTTTGACCCAATTTTTCTTCCTTTCAGCTAATTGGTCAATGTCATGTCAATCACAAATTTAACAATCCAATCAGAGAACACATGGGTTTGGCTGTCGGAGGGGTGCTTTACTGAGCATACATTTTTCTGATATTTTGGTTTACAACGTTACAAAACTCAGTTCACAACTACGCACTCTGATTTACAAATACAAAATATTTATGGCCACAATTTGAGCCCATGCAATCCTGTTTCTTTTATTTTGTAGACATCTGCTGTTTTTGACCGGATATCAGCAAGAACTGATATTACAGGCTGAACGCTGAATGCAGTGAGAATATCTTAAATTCTCTCAGTAATTCATCTTCTGTTAAACCTGCATTAATTAAATCCACCATTAATAACGGGTTGCTGAAGTCCACACTTAAAAAACAAATCTGGTGTCACTGTTCTTACAGATGTGGAGAGAGAAACATGCAACTGTTTGCACAAATTCAATAACTGAACACGGCTTTCCCCAACAGCCGACAATGGTCTCAGCTAATTAGCTGTAGCACATTAATTAATGATTAGTTCCCAAACACACATTTAACTTACCAGAAAAGTGCAACGGTGCCTGAGGTTCTTCTGTTGATTAGTCCAGTTTACTGCAAAACATTTTTCGCTGTCAGTTTGAAACAGCCCAGTCCTGGTTTTGGAAAATAAACTGTGGGCCTCCTCTCAGAATCACTGCTGTATCTGCGCTTCCCAAACAGAGGCAAGTTTTTCCGTGACTGCTGCTGCCATCCAAGCTGTGATGAACGACTGTACCCCGATTTTACAGCATCGAGTTAATAATTAGAATCAAACTTCTGACAAATGAGACCCCATGGACACAAATTAGCATGAGGAGATGAATTTTTCATTCATAATTCTCCCTGTAGATATTAATAGTTAACTATGGTACATACTGCTCAAGCCTTTTAATTCAGCGGAGTTTTTGTTACTAATATACAATATAATATATAAAAAGGCCCATGTTTCTGAGCTCGTGAACATCAGATTTTTTTCATAGATTTGTGGTACAAACGTGTGATTTATAGAATATGATGCTGAACAAAATTGATTAATTGAATTACTTTTACTTTATGCACAATTTTCCAAAAATACAGTTTTATATGTGCTGACTGCCTTTCTGTAAAAGTCACCGCGTGCTGCTGGTGACTGCTAACATGTTAACACACATCTGCACACCACTGATGTATGGCTGCTTTGCCTCACAGCTAAATGCATTTGCAATAATTTGCAATTCCTGTTGGCTTATTCTCTGCAGCTCAGACTATTTACGCTGTTTTTTCCTCTATTATTCTGGACTAATTAAATTTAAAAAAATGTTGCAAGCATGTGTTTTTTTAACCTAAATTGTAGCACATCATTCTTCAGTTTAGTTTGCATCAACTCATTTATGTGCGTCTGCTTGTGTCCTTATGCCGTCTCTGACAGCTCCTATGTGATTCCTAAAATTTGCTGTCATACTTTTTACACATTCTCTATCCTGCTATTATTTTCTCTTCCTCCTTTTCCTTCACAATCTTTTTTAAATGCTGCAGTTCACATAGTATCCTAATCAGCCTTGTACTCATTATTAACAAATGCTTGAGGATTTTCAAATTACTGCATGACACCCTCTGATTTTCTGCTCCTCCTCCATTCAAGGAAACGTATATTTGAGTGTCTGGGAGGCGAGTTTCTAGAGTGAGTAATCAGCTGCCTGCTGGTTTCCTTGCAAACCGCATTAACCATCATGGAAATTGAGAATGAAGAAGGTCCTTAATTGAGATGATTAGAGGATAAGAGTGAAAACAGATGGAGGGAATAAGCACAGGAAGGATAGGGGAACGAGTAGGTATGCATTGGTCTTGTAAAAATTATGTGAAGAAATGGGTGTATGCTTCTCTGGTGCCAAAAAGATTTGAACATTTGAGATATATTCACACTTTTGCACAATAAATGTTCCTCGGTTATAAAGTTGTAAACTCCTGTATATAAAATGCCGGAGATGTTTTATTTCTGGGTCTATTTTTTGTTTCAATTGTTGAGTTCTGCTTTTTTCCTTAACAAATATATGTTATGTTTTCTCACATAAGAATTAAATGATCTAATATTTTGTTTTCTTTCTGAACTGAAACTAATGTCAGAAATAAGGGGAAAAGAAAGAATCTCAAACATCTTATCTTGTTTTGAAGGATAAATCTGAGGTTGAATTAAGCCTGTTTTGAGATAAATTTTTAACTGTATCCAGGTTTGTCCTTGGTTTGTCAGTTGTTCCCTCCTAAAGTCGAGAACAGAGAACTGTGTGTGTGTGTGTGTGTGTGTGTGTGTGTGTGTGTGTGTGTGTGTGTGTGTGATGCACACAGATGCTCCCTGATGAGCACTTGTACACAAAAACACAGATGTTTGCATGCACAAGCAAAAGGGAAAAAAACTGTTAAGTGTGTTTACAGTTCATGTTGATTCCCCATCTTTTCATTTTGGTGTTCTTTGCTTTCATAGCCTTTTTCTTCCTCTTCTTTAAATCCATCAGTGTTGACAAAGCTTTTGTTTAAAAGGTGTGGCAAATGTAAATAAATTTGCCTTTGACTCACAAAGCTCTATATAAACAAGGAAACCGCATACCCATATTGCTGCTGGCAGGAGGTCTGATGCTGCTGTCGAACAAAGGATTTGGTTCTTTGTTTACACACAAAATGCATGTGCGCACATATGTGTGTGTGTGTGTATGTGAGATACATGTTGAAGGGCTGAGTGGAGAAACCTCAAGGCCCCGCTGTCACCTCCTTCTTGGCGCATGACTGGGTGCTTCTGAGCTCTATTAGACTTACTCTCCTCGACCTCCCTTTTTCAAACACGAACGCGCACACACACACACAAAATTCAGTCCAGTGCAGATCGAGCCTCAGTCACAACACTCTGAACTCTCGGAGGAGGCGGTGGGTGGCAGAAATCCATCGCTCAGCTTCGTGCCGCTAATGTGTATGAAGGTCTGAACTGCCATGTCTGAGTTGCCGCGTTAACTAATGATGGCGAGCTGAGGCGTGTTTGACAACTTTCTGCTAAAATATTCTTAAAAATCTAAATCCAAGTGGGGGCGGTAGGTTATGAAAACGGACAGCGTGGGATAGAGGGATGATTAGGCGGATGGATAGCTGGGTATGTGAAAGTGTTTTTGGCTCCAGCAGAGCAAGCCAAAAGCTCTTGATGTTTTCTAAGTGATAAACAGGTCAACAGAAGCAGTCAGTGTTTTCGGAACTAAGCAACCTGCTGCTGCTTCGAAAGAGGAGAATCAGTGTGTGCAAACACCTGACTGTGAGCTCTGCTTGTAGAGATTTTATAAGCATTTACTGTATATATAAGATTCCTATGAACAGATCAGATACTATTCAAAATTATTTTTGGTTTTTGGTTTGCATGTCTTTATGTGTGCATATTAAATCCATTTTTTGTCTGTAATTAAACATTTTACACAACAACATAAAGCACAGAAAATATCAACCACAAACTGACTTGAAAGATGAGCATAAAATGTTTTGAGAACCCCAGAATTAGTGGTCAAATTGGATTCACAGCAGTTACAAGTATTTCTAATGAGTACGTTCCTGTTTAGTCACAGTCAGGTTAGTGAGGCATTATTTAAAACAAACAAACAAAAACTGCTTTCCATTTTTTTCTCTACAAAGATGCATTTACATTTAGAAAACCAGAAGTAACATTTATTACATTGCCTCACAAGGCTCGGTACTGGGGCCTGTTTTGTTTACGTTTGTGTGTGTGTGTGTGTGTGTGTGTGTGTGTGTGTGTGTGTGTGTGTGTGTATGTGTGTGTATATATATATATATGCATATGCATGCTTGTATACATACATACACTTTTTCTTCCTTTTTTGGAACTAGCCAAATTTACATCTTTACATTGAGGATACATTAATGCAAATGTTTTTTGCTTTTTGAAAGTTGCAGCTCCTGCCACTGGTAAAATGAAATACATCACATGTTAATTTTATATCACCAGGGGAAAAATTGTTATTATAATAAACGTGTCATAAATGATAGAAAGATGGATACTTTATTGATCCCACAAGTGAAATTGTTGAAAGAAATAAAAAATAGATTTTTTTAAGATACAAATTCATCACTCTTGACCCTGTTTTTCTTTAGGAATGTACAGAAAGTTAAGAGACAGGCAAAACAGCAGAGGTAAAGCATGTGCTTAAAGAACAGAGACATGAAGCAGAAACATGTGTGCAAAGAGCTGAATGGCACACAAAGCCTTTAAAACCTTAAAACATGACAAAGTGCTTGCCCAAAGGGAATGGGCTCAATTTTGGAGAATATTATTGGATATTGACCTTACAATGTAAAGTTTGTAGATATTGCTTTCACTATGATTTTGTGCTATGTATGCAATTTAAACAAATTTGTAAATGTCAAGTTGGCTTGGAGTGGTGTTTATTATTGCTGATTTGCTTGAAGCGTTAGCATTCTTGCTGAAACAACTGTTGGCTGTGAAATAGTGAAGAGAATGTTAGACCTAACTTACTATGTCCCCAAGACAGAAAGCTACATTTATAGTTTAAATGTTTTTACATAATTTTTACATCACATGCAAATAGATCTATGACTGTTGCATCATTTAGCATACTCTTTCAGAAGAGCATTTTGATTTTAAATGAAGAAAAAGTAAGAGGATTTGTCTGATCCTGGTAAAAAGAAAAAGAAAAAGAAAGAAAAACTAACAAAAAACCACAACAATAAAACTAATTTTTAAAAGAATTTCTTTACATGTACTTACGTGACCAATTTGCTATTTTAGGCTTTTGCACACAGAATTACAGATTAACAAAGAAAGTTATGTATAACAATAACGTAGGAATATGAGCATAATTTCAGCAAACTGGAAACAGTACTTGCACTTACATCAAATACGGTCTCAATGTAGAGCTCATCACTGACACCACGGTGCAGAATGTCCTGGTTCTGTCGTACAAAACTAGTGTAAGTGTCAGCCAGATCCATCCTTGGTTTCTGCAGGACACAGGACAAAGGCAGGCCTGAGGGCAACTCATGGATGGTAGAGCATGAAAATACAATGTCAAACAATGTTACAAAAAGTATTTTTAGCACAAAGTTGTAACGAGACATAACTGGCATTAAATGTGAATAACTCAAAAAATAATGGTAGATTGCAATCTGCAGATACTCGGCTGGTTGTGCATGATGAGGTCTTCACACATTCTGAAATGTAGAGTGTTTAATGCAGCGAGGTGGAACACACATCCAAACACTATTGTCAGCGTGAAAACAAATAGCAATGCAAGCTAATACTCTTAGTGAATAAACCTTGATGCACTGATCTTTTGATTGTTTGGTCACTTTGGATCCACAGTGCATCCACTTCAATTGTTCCACATTTTGTCACCTTACAGTCTTTTTCTTGTAATGGATTAAATTCTTTTTTTTCCGACCACAACATTCTTCACACAATACCCATTTCCACTGATCATCTGTCAGATGTTTTTACAACTTTACTGGAATTCCACCAGTAGTAAATTCAGTTGACTGGACATGACTTGGATAGGCACTTATATATCATATAGGACACCGGGCAATGTAAAGTCTCATAGCTAACAGTGCATGTCAGAGGACAAACCAAGCCATGGAGACCAAGTTACTGTCTGTAGACCATTTTCCAACAAGTCAACAACTCTACACACACAGCCAAGATAATAAAGGAGTGGGTTCTGGACCACTCTGTGAATGTTCTTGAGTGGCCCCGACAGAGCACAGACTTGAACCCGACTGAACACTTTCCCTTAATTAACTTAATAAATAGCACTACTACATGCATCCCACTGTTCTCCTGGATACTCTGACTACTAATGGCTAATACAGCTTACTGACGTTCCAGGAATAATACATTTAGATTGTCAGGTTTTCAGTAATACAAATCTGTGCTGCTGTTGACATTAGCCAAGAAGTCTTTCTCTCACATTTAAAACTTCTATACGTCTGTGCCTTTCCAAATGATCGGCTGACACAGTGGACAAACGCAGATGTTCTGGAAACTCTTGCTTGTACTCTTTATTCTGAAGTGAATAAAAAGTGTATGATTTACTAAAATAATTTTCTCTGCAACAATTACAAGCAAAGCCTAACAATTGTTTTCACTCAGGAACTGTTACCTGCTGCTTCAATCATAAAAAGGAAAAAAAAATCCTGCCCTGGACATGCTGTCCAGAGATATTACACCTGTAATGCCAATAGTAATTGCCTCGACATCTTTCACAGCCATGTTTTCTGAGCTGACGTGCATTAGGCCCAAGAGGAGACTTGTCATTCTGTTTTCTGTGCTGCACAAGAAAACTAGAAACCTTCTGGATTTCACTTAAAGTCAACAGGCAGGTTGGATATGGACTCAATATTTATAATTGTAATATTTCATCAAAGACAGCATAAAAGTCATCAAATCATATCACAAAGTTTCAAGAGCCTCAATATGGACAAAGTCCAGACAAGGTCACACTGTTCTCTCAAATAATTTTAAAATATGCAAAGTTGTGAGGGCCTCCAAGGTTATGCCTGACATTACAATTTAGTGATTTGTCTGCATCGGTCCATGCAAATGAAGCATACATCCCTGTTTTTAAACACACGCGCCCACACAGACACCCGAGCAGCAAAGCTAAAATAATTAACTTATTCGTCAAATAGTTGCCTGACAGTAAATTAATTGGCAACTACTTAAATGACAAATTAATTGTTCAAGTGATTTTCCAAAGAGAGAAAAAAAATCAAGCAGTCATTAGATTATTGTAGCTTCTCAACTTTGACGGTAACTCTTAGAAGAAGATAATGTGACCTCTCTGGTAAGTTGAATGTCTTCTGGTAAAAACTGTCTCAGCAGTTGTTTCAAAGGTCTATCAGAGAATGACAGACTGGGGTCAGTCAGAGACGATTAGCTGTAATTCAGACAGACTACTGAAGAAGAAAACCTGCAGACACAAGAGGTTAAAGTGGGGTCACATGGCTGCAGGGGGACTGTTGTGTGTGATGAAAAGAAGAGAATGGAGTGTTATAATCATCCTGAAGAAGTTACCCAAGCCCACTGACTGACAACCCTGTCATAATTCTCATAAGGCACTAGAGTGACTGGGGAGGTAAGTGTAAAAGATGATACTCAGATGAGTATCGTCTCTGATGTGTACAAGCAGACACTTTGAGGTCATGCCCATGCTGATGCAAATATATTTCAAAACTATTTTTGCAACTGTTTCTGTGGTTTTTGTTGATTTCAGTTCAGAAATGCAGTTTTGTCAGATATCACTTGCATCCCCACCTTTACCTTTGATGTGTCTTTTAGCATTGGCTCTCTGATGCACAGTCCCATTTTATGACCCTACATCGTCCCTACTGGAGAGGTGGAGGTGGCAGGAATCATAACAACATCTGGGTAGTTGACTTATTAACATAAGTTAAATCACTTGAAGTTCTCCTTTTTAACTACATTTTGATACCAGGTTCATTCTTTCTTGATAATATTTGTTTTCTAATAAACTCATTTTTGATACTTTGAAATTCAGAGCCTTGTTTAAGAATATTTGAAATTCTTCTCTGATAGGGTTAAGTTCTCCTTCTGGCACAGTGCAGTATCATCCTAAGACTGAACAATAGCAATGATCTCCAATCTCAGTCTCAAAAACATCTTTTCTATGGTCCCAAAAATTGCTTACGACTTTCAGATTCATAACTTTTTCAAGGCACATGTTATAGTGGATGCATACTGACCAGTATTAACTTGTCACTTATGCTTCTAACTGATGCTGTAATATTTTTTTTATTTTGAATGTCTTCTGGTGATTCATAGTTTATCAGTTCTCCTGTATTAAGTTCCTTCATTTCAGGAAAAAAACATTATTTTTTACTTACCATGTTTTATTTTCTGCTTTATTTTGATAGTTATTCGTGCCTTGAGTTCAGTTTGACTTCCCCTTGTATCATTTCCCTGATTACTTGCTCCTTTGTTGTTCCCCAGCTGCATTCACTTCCCCTAATTTGCCTGTTTTTAAGTAGCTTTAGTATTCTCCCTATCCTCTTTCAGTGCATTTGTTATCTCTTCCCTTTGATGTTTCTGGTCATTTACAGTTTTAAATGGATTGACCCATATTATCAAGATAGCAATAATAATCTAGCAATCCTATTGATGGCGTGGCTGAATATCAGAAGGTTGAACAGGTCATCTACTCCAGTCTGCATGCCAGATATAGACAAATGCTCTATGAATGTGTGAATGTTACACAGAAAGCAGTTACACAGAAAAAGGTGCTTGTATTCATGGGTGCGACTAGATGACTGAAGCAAATTGTATAAAGCCTTTGAGTCCTCAGGTATGGTAGAGAAACACTATATAAAACCAGTCGATTTAGCAGAACCCTACAGTCAGAAAATGTTCCTAACTTCCATCCATCCATCCATCCATCCATCCAATCGCTTCCGCTTATCCTTTTCAGGGTCGCGGGGGGCGCTGGAGCCTGTCCCAGCTGTCATAGGGCGAGAGGCGGGGTACACCCTGGACAGGTCGCCAGTCTGTCACAGGGCCAACACACAGGGACAGACAACCATTCACACTCACATTCACATTCACACCTATGGGCAATTTGGATTAATCAATTAACCTATCCCCACAAGCTGCATGTCTTTGGACAGTGGGAGGAAGCCAGAGTACCCGGAGGGAACCCACGCAAACACGGGGAGAACATGCAAACTCCACACAGAAAGACCCCGGCCTGATGGTGGAATTGAACTCAGGACCTTCTTGCTGTGCGGCAACAGTGCTAACCACCGTGCTGCTGTGCTGTTCCTAACTTTACAAGTGAAATTCCACTGGAGGTAGTGAGTTGGAGATCTCATGACAAGGCCTGGATTTACTGCACGTGTGGTGGTCAGTTCATTTACTAGCACAGATGTTATGTGCAGCAAAGTTCCATAAGCAGGTTGAAATGTTAAAACCAGGAGCAACATCGCTTTGAACTTGAAGATACATTCTCTTGAGGTGAATAACAATATCTGTTGATAACAACACATATTAAGGCCACTCAGTGCTGCATACATTGGCGTGAATTGGCTTGATTGGCTTAGTCTCAGATATCAAACAGCACCTTTAGATATCTTATATCTATGAAAGTGCCATTTGGTACCAGTATGCCTTGGTGGGTCAAAACTGCTTAGACTCATAATAGACCAAAAGCATAATATTCAGGTTGGTCATAAAGTCTGGACTTAGGTATGAAAGAAAAACAGTCAGGTTCCTATACATCTATGCACATTTGCCACACAACCACAGATATATGGACAGGTTCAAAGTGTATAAAGTACAGTTCTCCTGTATGAGGTACAACATTTAAGAGTGTGTATGTGTGTCACTGGCTACATGTAAATGCCCCTGGTGTCACTTGAGACATCAATTTTCTCTTACCCTTTCCTCCCCTTAAGGCTTTTCACAGTCATTCACCTCTTTTTCTTTTGTTCTGGCGAGGCGACAAAGCACCATGACAGATCACAGATGTCGGCACAGTTCCAGCCAACAAGATTAGAGATTCTCTCGTGTTGAGCAATAGAAAGGATAGACAGAGAAAAAGGGAAAATGCACATACAAGTAGTTCGTCACTGTTGTCCCGTTCTGCTCTCTCAATCTCCTTTACTGTTTCTTTAGTTTTACCTAAACACTAGTAATCCTCTCTGCATCTAGATAATGGATGTCTGTTAACTTATCAATATTTGACAGCAACAAAAAACATTTTAAAATAAAGATATGTTCCTGTACAGGTACTGATCAGTGCAGGTATAAGTCTAAAGAGAGGAGAGGGAGGAGGTGCCTTTTGTTATCAGGGTAATGGGGCATTAAATTATTAAGTAACTTCACAATGATATCAGTTCCATTTCCTGCCTTGGGTTCATTTAATTTTTTTCCAGGTGGATGTCCTGTATGGCAAAGAAGAAAGTGCTTGTGTGAATAGATGAATGAGGCTAGTTGTGTAAGCTTTTTTGAAATA